>NW_023593947.1:0-18216 GCF_014839805.1 Manduca sexta
CGGCCGGTCGCGGCGCGTGCGGCGGTGTGCAGAGCGCCGCGCCGCGCATGCGCTGTACAGACGCGCCGCTCTATGTACCGGCGAGTGTGCACGCCGCTTGTCTCATTTAGATGAGTTCAAAATTTATTTGAGGAAAATGATTTTGTAAGCGTGTAACGATCTCCTCCGCGCAATTGTCGCGATTTAGATAATTTTATAACAAAATAACGTGCCTACCGTCTGTCAACAATCTATTCTTATATTGTATAATGTAAACATTGGACTATAATTTTGTAAATTTTCCGACTCCTCGCTCGTAAGCGTTAGATTATAACGTAGATAGGGAACACATTGGTGGCGGCCGGCCGCCGGTCACGTGTCGGTGGTCCCGTGCGGCCGCGTGTCGGTCCGTGCCGGCCGCTCACCCGCAAGACTGGACCGGGCAGACCTGTCTGTACTCACGTGTCACGTGTCATGGTGCTCCGAGCGTAGACTCATATCATACTTTAGTCGCGGCCCGGTCTCCCTCTAGGCTAGCGAATTAGAGCGGCGAATCTATTTTTGTACGAATGTGGAGCGAGCTGGGCCGGTGGCGCGACGCCTCTCCGCCGCGGCGTGTCCGCTGCGTGTTTGCTGCGACGCCACTATGCTATGTACTGACGCCACTGTGTTAGGCTTTTTGCTGGCTCTGGCTATGTTGGTAATATTATGCCCAAGTCGAGTGCAACTTTGAGTTGTTTTTGTGAAGTGATTTAGTCACTGGGGACAAACCGAAAACTAAACTCATTGACCATATTAGTTGTAAAATTTGAGCTAGGCTGTTGCAACATTACTTGATGTTGTCCTATAAAAGGCTTTTACGAGTGGTACCGAACATGGTAGATGGTTAAGAATAATAAGTATTCTAAATATGTATTGCTTAAACATAAGAAAATTTATTTTGATCAAAAAACATTTGAGGAGCCCTTTTCTGATTTAAGAACCGAATATCTTTCTTGATATAAACGATTACAAATAGTTTGGACACTACCCATTAATAATGATGTTTAATTCATCAGCTACAAAACGCACTATTATTGGATAATCGTTTAAAATATGGACATTATCCGTATTCCCTTTGATCTATCCGTAACGATTTGCTATAAAGTTGTTAAATTATTTTATTGGTGCACAGTACAAACGCATTGCTAAGATAAGGGTCGTCAGCGGTGGCGTCGAGCTGCATGTAGGTAGGTAGGTACGTGCGGCGGCGAGCGGCGTCGCGCGGGCGACAACTCCTGGGAACTTTATACCGAGCGATTTCTTATTTATTGAGTGATCGTTGTGTAAGTTTTGACCCGACTAATAAAAATAAATTAATTATTTGACTTTTATTTCTTATCTTACCCATATTCAACAAAAAATCAAAGAGGGCGGTCGTATCGCTTACCGTCAGGCGAACGACAAGCTCGTTTTGTCATTAAAAGCATTAAAAAAATACAATAGTTTTACGTAACACTATACTACATAGTATCTGATAAATTATTTGTCTACATTGAGTTGCGCGCTTCGGTCACCATAAAACAAATGGACTAACACACTCATGCACACTAGCTTATAATAAGCTAGTGTGGGTGACATCTACATTATACAGGGTCATTTTGTAACCCTAGACTTAAATTTAACTGCGAGAAAGTCATCTTGAAAGAAGCCGTTTACTATAAGTTAGTCTAACCTAAGGTCAAAAACAAAAAAGTAAAATTTTCAAACAAAATAAATATTCAAATAGTAATTTTATTTTTACACACCTTTTGTCACTACTACTATACTAGAATTCGTCGGAGCGGCAACATCGCACACAGTCATTGATAATATTATGCTCACGCACACGAACAAGTGATGCACACTCGGAGCGCAAAAGGGTAGTTCGTCGCACCGCGCGCCGCGCCGCAACCGAACAGCTGATGTCGGCGCTTTAACTACCTAGGGTTTTGTGTCGTGCCACATCACTCAATCAACAATTAGACCAGCAGCGACGACGCTACGCCGACGTTACAAAAGACACATACCTAAACAACATTATCATCATCAGCCACATAAAGTCCACTGTTGAACATAGGCCTCCCCTAAAGATTTCCAGACGGACCTGTCGAAAGCTGCCTGCATCCAATGTGTTCCCGTGACGTCTATCAAGTCGTCTGTCCACCTTGCAGGTGGACATCCAACGCCAACATAAACATCACGCACTAATCATCACATTTCATTAGAACAATATTTTCTATGCTCAAACTATCATCATAAGCAAACGACACTAATCAAACAACCACAATTGCATTAGTTAGGTACACATAACACATGATTTCCGTAATTTTAAAGTGGTGTCATTCTTTTAAATCAAAACACACATTCTAATATAGGTAGTTGATCCATTTTAGTAGATAAGTAGATATAATAAAAACGTTCAACGGTTAGATTTATAACACTCATAACAATAAAATATCATTCTGCAAATCTGGCAATTCACACGAACAATTAATAACGAAGTTATAATCTTGATAATAATTAGGTAATGTAATAATTTGAGGTAAAATGTCGAGCGACGCGATGCGTCACGGCGCGGCGCGGCGCGGCGTCTAATAGGTATCTAAACATTTATTCAAAATAGTAAATGCGTTTACCAATACCTAATGATAATTTGTAGATTGCTTGTTCCTTTAAAAGTTGTTTCATACTTCAAAGTATTTTTAATACAGTTAATTTGTGACTACCTCGGTGCCGCAGTTGTATTATAGTACGGATGCTTTGCTAAGGTCTCGGGATCGAATCCCGGGTCGGACAAAATGATATTGGACTTTTCCATTCAGTACCTATCGCAAATTCATAAATCCACATTAAAATCGTAATGACAGCCTCCGATAGAAACATAATCAATAGATTGTGATTAGTTCAGTTTCGCGTACGCGTCAACGATACAACTTCGCGATCGTAAAATATTCAAAATGACAAAAAATATTTCTAAAAATAGACTCTATTTTATACGAGTTAAGGTCGCATTTAGGGGACCACTTTAAATTTCTTTGTGTCTGACCGACCAACACGCGACACACGAGTTTAGTGAATTCCATAAAGTAGCGGCAAGGGTCTGGAGTAGTGTTGCCCGATGTCCCGATTTGCGCGGGACGTCCCGATTTTCAGAGTTCTGGCACGTGACCCGTTTTGCACCAATAAAATTATTCAAACCATTAAGTATTATGAAAAAATAAACTACGCATTCATCACTGTGTTGAGTGCGACAATGCAACCAAAATAGCACGTATCATCTCACTAGCGCTGAACGTACAGTTTTATTTTATTCTCTTGCTTAGAGATGCGACTACTCGGCCATCTGTGCTTTGATGTTAAAACAGAAATCCAAATTAAAATGCAACTTTAGCATGACTTGCAGTGATATTTTTTGTAAAACGCAATACATAAAACTTAAATAAAAAAAAATACTTGCTTTTTTATGTCCCGATCTACAACACTAAATCTCGATTTGTTTTACCTTCTTGATTTTAAACAAATTGATCCTGGCAACACTAGTCTGGAGGTACACGATATTTGACGAGCCAGAGTTTTACAACTGTGTTAGTTGTAAAACTGTGCCCTCGCAGTGTTACCAAACTTTTTATTATTACCTTATTGTGCAATATTTTGTTTATTTTATACCCTGTATGTCTATTGAAAATGAATCACTGAATCCAAAATCTCTATTATACTTTATTACTTAAAATAATGTTTCAAAAATACTTAAATATTGCTGTGTATTATTTTAATTAGGTACACTTTTCATTAATCATTACATCATAAATCATTACTTATTTTATTTTGTAATACAATTGTGTGTTAAATCTGTTAGAACATCATGTAATAAAAAAAATCTAATATCAGAATTTTTGAAATACTGTGAAATTTTTGAAATTTAGCAAGCTTTTGGTAAAAGTTTATACTGACAACACTGCGAGTTTAGGCGAGAAAGAGTACGACTATTGTATTGAATAATCGCGCGCTCTTCGGACTCGGTCAAAGACTCGGACGCGTTGCCATAGTGTCTATCTAGCAAAGAAATGGTACAGAAAGCATAATATGACGTTCGGTAATGTGTACGTAGTCTTCTTTTAGGTATTATGACAAACCAAAATATTAATGTTGGAACTAAAATAAATGTCGGAATATCATGTAGATTCTAAAAAAAATACGATACCTATAGATTTAAATCTTGTAACTTTAGTAATTATGTAGGTAACTTTTTTGGTAAGAAAACTATTTTATTAACGATTTTATTTTAATAACGTTTATAATTAACGAAATATTTTTGTAGTAATTAATTATTGACTCAATGAACTGCTGAAACCAAGTCAGTGAACGTATTGGGAGTTCATTTGTGAGCTGACCTTCTGAACCCTATAGGTTCGGTAATAATATCATCAGCTGTGACGTAGTTCATTCACTTCAGTTAAGCGCGCTAAGAGACAGCGTGATCAAAACCATAAATCTAAAATCGGGATTATTGACGTAAATATTCGTTACTTATGAATAATTTTTTGCACGGTGTTAGCAGAGGTCACCACAAACCTGTGGTTTCATTTAGTAACGCAATGTCGAAATGACCCTGTATTTTGTCCCTGCCTAATTCTGCTTAACTTTGTGTGCGTGCATGATAATACCAGTTGTTGCACGATACATACAAAAATGTGAAGAAAATGATGATCATAATAAAAAAAAAATATGGCCTCAAAGCAAAATATAAAATTGATTTGATTATAATTTTTTAATAACTAATAATCACAAAGATTTTATTAAATTTCTATACACAAGTCCTAAATCCCATTTATTTTAATCCCTGAAATACGGGGCCCATTTTGCATAAATGGCGCTTCGGTGCCGCCATACATTTAAAAAAATCTAATTAAATGTGTAAAGGTATTCAAAGTTTTTAACCATAAGATTATAATAAATTTGTTTACAAAAATTATATTAAAAATAACTTATTTGATTTGATATTTTTCTTTTGTTGTGGTAAAAATGTATAGTATGGTATAGCTTGATATTTTTTTGATGTCCTGTCTATATCTATACCCTGTATTATTATTACGCGCAGAAGTTCTAGACACAAGGATAGTACCGATTGTACTTAAATACAAAACGCTTTTATAACCACGAAAACACAAATAAATGCACTAACTTTACTACAGGTACACGTGAATTAAAACCACAACACTAAAGCACTCAAATACACTTAATCAAAAACACTACGCAGTTACACACAATCCACGGAATTCGCTTCGAAGTCATTCGTAGTGTTACGTGCTAAGGTTCCCAATAGACAATGAAAATACCGATTAGACTTTAAAATAACACCAAACTTTATTTTCTACAAAAGTCCTGTATAAAATCACGAACACAAACACAACAGCACGTGAATTAACACTGAAACACTAAATCACTTAATCACAAACACCGCGCCACACAATTCACTGTATTCGCATCGATATCACTCGCAGTTATCGCTCTCGATCACGTTGTAAACAACACTGACTCGCACGCGGCCGCGCGCGCCTCTTTTACTACCCGGCCGCATGTACTATCGATCGATCGATATCTATGGAACATTCTCGAAAGATCCAGAAAGGTCGAGAACTCTCTAGTATAATTGAGGTCCGTTATCGTGTTTCCACGACATTCCGGAAACATCGAGACCCTTCGAGAACGTTCCATCACCGAACCTTCTACATTCGGGTAGGCGCTATTATTGGCGAGTGCCAATGGGCGTAACAGTAGTTATCGCTCTTGATCGCGTCGTAAACAAGATTGACCCTGTCGAACATTCTCGAAATATTCGAAATGGTCGGGAACTCTAGTAAAATTTAGGATCGATACAGAGTTTCACGACATTCTGGAAACGATATCTTTCGAACTAGTCGAAAATATAATTGAATTTGTAGTTCGAAACTTAATATAACATTTATGGTATAGTAAAGAGATGTACCTTGGATCAATTTTCTCAATTTTCTAGGAAATGCTGATCATATACTGGCACCCCAGTAAAAAATAGTGAACATAAGATTAATTCATTTAAAGTAAAAAAATAAAAATAAGTTATAACCTGGTTAATATCTAAAATGGCGGCGCTTATCATGTTCTCTCGCTTGCATGGTAGAAAAAAAATAAGAAGTCTCGATTTACTTTCACGCTGTCTTGATGCGTTCATTGTTTTTTTTAATGTTACGAAGAGGGTACTATACTCTTATTTGAAAAGTAACTTAAAACGAAAAAATAAATAATAATCATGGATATTTCGGCCTATAAAATTTAATATGACGAAATTTTAAAGGCAGAAATATCCATGATTATTAATTATTTTACGTTTTTCTTTAACTACGAGAACTAATCACTAACTAGACGTGAATTTAAATTCTTTACTTGCCAATACTTGTTTAGTTACCCAGATTAAAGGTGAAACAAAATGTATGAAAATGGACCTTGAGGTATCGCCTTAAATTAACTTTTATCACTCTACTGTATATTCATTTGTAGAAATCTCTCTTACTTTAAATGTTAAGCAATAGAAACAATCTAAAAATATAAAAATGAGTAATTCTTTAATTTTATGATTCAACCTCTCACTGATTTTTAACTCTACTATATTATACACTTTTTCTTTCTCATTAATCTTTATTACTTTTAAACAGCGTTCTTGGAATCAGCTTCTTTTGCTTTGGAATCTTCGAGGAAATAACTTAAAAATTAAATTCTTAAAAAAAACATAATCGAGGTAATTGTATTATTTTATGGTTATGTGTCACTAATAAATGGCAACCTAAACTGGTTTGACGTGTCCTCATTTATTTCACCAAGTCACACCACACAATATTAATTATTAAATAAAACAAATAATATAAATACAATTTATAAAATAAAAATAATTTTAACAAAAAATTAAACCGCCTTCAAAAACCACTCAAAACCAAAAATTCACATAACAGACTCCATAATTGGTATCCAATATACAGGGTCACTTTGACATTGCGTTACTAAATGAAACCACATGTTCGTGGTGACCTCTGCTAACACCGTGCAAAAAAATATTCATAAGTAACGAATATTTTCGTCAATAATCCAATACAATAGTCGTACTCTTTCTCGTCTAAACACGCAGTGTTGTCAGTATAAACTTTTTTACCAAGAAGCTTGCTAAAACGACACAGCATTTAAAAAAAAATCTGATATTGTTATAAATATTTTTTTTTCACAATTGTATTACAAAATAAAATAAGTAATGATTTATGATGAAATGATTAATGAAAAGTCCACCTAATTAAAATACACAGCAATATTTTAGTATTGTTGAAACATTATTTTAAGTAATAAATATAATAGAGATTTTGGATTCAGTCATTCATTTTCAATAGACATACAGGATATAAAATAAACAAGATATTGCACAATAAGGTAATAATAAAAAAGTTTGGTAACACTGCGAGGGCACGTGTTAGTTGTAAAACTCTGGCTCATTAAATATCGTGTACCTTCAGACTAGTGTTGCCAGGGTCAATTTGTTTAAAATCAAAAGGTAAAAAAATTTAACAAAAAATTTAACCGCCTTCAAAAACCACTGAAAACCAATAAATAATTTCACATAACAAGTAAGTATATATTGGATACCAATTTTGGAGTCGGTGCCTAATTAAAATTGCTAGTTAGCTATATTTGTTGCATAGTCCATCTATGAGCTAAATTTCTTTCAAATCAATTAAAAGGAGTAGGTTTGCGTGTACTACAACATACACAGTGAAAGGTGTAATACCAAGCACATGTATGGTGTTTCATCTTTTTATTTCCTCTTTTTTTCGAGGGCAGGGGTGTAATACACCCACATTTGACCAGCTATATGTAATAGGGGAAGAATTTAGGTAGTGTTTTTCTGTTTTAACATCATAGCACAGATCGCCGGGTAGTCGCATCTCTATGCAAGAGAATAATACAAAACTGTACCTTCAGCGCTAGTGAGATGATACGTGCTATTTTGATTGCATTGTCGCACTCAACATAGTGATGGATGTGCACTTTTTTTTTTTTTTTTTTTTTTTTTTTTCATAATTCTACTGATTAATAATTTTATTGGTGCACAACGGGTCACGTCCCCAGAACTGTGAAAATCGGAACGTCCCGCGCAAATCGGGACATCAGACAACACTACTCCAGACCCTTGCTAAACTCGTGTGTCGCGTGTTGGTTCGGTCGGGTACAAAGAAAAATTAAAGTGGTCCCCTAAATGCGACCTTAACACGTATAAAATAGAGTCTATTTTTAGAAATATTTTTTTTTTTTTTTTTTTTTTTGTCATTTATCATACATCGTTGACGCAGACATGAAATTGAACTAATCACAATCTGTTCATTATGTTTCTATCGGAGGCTGTCATTACGATTTTAATGTGGATTTATGAATTTACCATAGGTACTGAATGGTCAAATCCAATGACCAATTGAATGACGTCAGCAAAGCATCCGTACTATAATACAATTGCGGCTCCGAGGTAGTCACAAATTAACTGTATTAAAAAAATACTTTGAAGTATGAAACAACTTTTAAAGGCATAAGCAATCAATATCTAAACATATATTGTCATTTTACCTAAATCAATAATAACCTGGAAGGAAGGAAGGAAGGAAGGAAGGAAGGTTTAGGTTTAGGTTTAGGTTTAGGTTTAGGTTTAGGTTTGGGTTTAGGTTTGGGTTTGGGTTTGGGTTTGGGTTTGGGTTTGGGTTTAGGTTTAGGTTTAGGTTTAGGTTTAGGTTTAGGTTTAGGTTTAGGTTTAGGTTTAGGTTTAGGTTTAGGTTTAGGTTTAGGTTTAGGTTTAGGTTAGGTTAGGTTAGGTTAGGTTAGGTTAGGTTTTTTTTTTTTTTTTTTTTTTTGGGACTTTACGCCCCACTCTCGGTCCCCCTATCCAGGACAAGGGTTATTTTTGGCATTTTTCTTTTTTAATTTATTATTATTTTTTACATTTTTGGAAGTTTATACATATATCTATTTATCTCTAGTATTATCTTATATATATTCTTAATCTATTTATCTTATATTTACGGCTTATTCTAATTGCTAATATTATATATATCATTGTATATACATTTAGCAATTCTTATTCTCTACTTATTTCTATTGTTTGTCTTAATTACTATTTCTTTACAATACCTTACAAACTTATCTATTTTATATTTATCTTTAATTATTCTATGTATATTATCTATTTTTAAACTTATGTCTAGTTCACTCTCCAGTTCATATCTTTCCACTGCGTGGATGGGACACTCGAGCAGGAGATGTGGGACCGTCTCCTGAACGTCAGGGTCACATTGGCACGCCGGGCTCTCCTTGCACTTGAACCGATGCAAGTACTCGGAGAACCCGCCGTGCCCCGTGAACACCTCCGTCAGTGTGGCGTCCAGGACGATCCGCCTTACGACCCTGTGCGCCTCGACCGCGTCCGGAAAGAACAGCTTCGTCACCGAAGCCGTCTCTCCGTCCGCGTATCTCCGGCTCCATTCGCCAATCGAGTCCTTTCGGATCTGTCGTTTGACGAATGAAACCGGACAGTTGTCGTAGTGCGCACGGGTCTTCAGGTGTTGTGCGGCCTCCTTAGCGAGTACGTCCGCCCTCTCGTTTCCCTCCAACCCCACATGTGCCTTCACCCAGAAAAGCTCAATTTTCTGGGTGCGTTTTATCCAGCTTCTTTCATTAATTTTTTGATTTCCAAACGCTGTGGGGTGGAGGGGAATCACCTCTAGTGACGACGTCGAGAGCGGACCTTGCGTCGCTGAAGATGCCGCACACAGGAAGCCCGCTACGGAGCGCCTCCTCCACGGCTTTGCGGAGGGCGAGGAGTTCCGCCTGATAGACGGAGCAGTATGGCTCGAGCCGCAATTTTCTGGTACTCGTCTCGGCGGCGCCGTTCCATATGGACAGCGCCGCTCCGACTTTCCCATCAATCTTGCTTCCGTCGGTGAAGATACTAAGACCCTCACCGACACCTAGCTTTCGGCTCGATGGAGCCCATGCGCTTGCGGCATACAAGATCACGGGCTCCACCGCCGCCGTGTAGATCGTCCTGATCACCTCGGGTCCCAATCCCCACTGGACCTTGGCCGACCTCGCGAGCACTTTGTACAGGCCTATGGCCTTTGCGCACGCCTGCGTCACGTGGCCGTTAAAGGTCAGTTTTCGGTCTATTAGGAGGCCGAGCAGCTTGATCTCGTTTGACAGACCGACGTCGACTCCGCCCATGCGCAGGATCGGGGTGTCATACTTTAGCTTGTTGGTTATGACCATTGCCTGGGTTTTATGTGGCGCAAACTTTAGCTTATTTCTGACACCCCAATCCCGCACATAGGCCAGAGCCGCGTTGGCCTGCCTCTGAGCTTCTCCTGTGGAGTCCCCGTCGAACACCAGGACGACATCGTCAGCGAAAGCTTGGCAATAGTCGCCCCGGCGCTCGAGACCCTGTAAAAGGGGTCGAGGAGGAGATTCCACAGGATCGGCCCCCCAATAGAGCCTTGAACACAACCTTTAACGGTCCTGCGTGCAGACTCGGCACCCGCATACCGAACCCTGACCATCCGATCATCCAGATAGCTGGCGACCAACCGTCTGATGTTTGGTGGGCAGCGTTCTTCCGCCAACCGGACTTTTATAGCCGGCCACCAGGCGCTATCGAAGGCCCCCTCTATGTCCAACGATATCATGATCAGGACCTTCTTCTCTCGAAGTTTGGCCCTGACATGATTCATCAGATCATAGAGGGAGTCCTCGGTGCCCCTTTGTGGCACGGTTAGGTTAGGTTAGGTTAGGTTAGGTTAGGTTAGGTTAGGTTAGGTTAGGTTAGGTTAGGTTAGGTTAGGTTAGGTTAGGTTAGGTTAGGTTAGGTTAGGTTAGGTTAGGTTAGGTTAGGTTAGGTTAGGTTAGGTTAGGTTAGGTTAGGTTAGGTTAGGTTAGGTTAGGTTAGGTTAGGTTAGGTTAGGTTAGGTTAGGTTAGGTTAGGTTAGGTTAGGTTAGGTTAGGTTAGGTTAGGTTAGGTTAGGTTAGGTTAGGTTGGGTTAGGTTGGGTTAGGTTGGGTTGGGTTAGGTTAGGTTGGGTTGGGGTGCTAGGTCAGGAAACCTCCTCGTGGTGCACCCTGGGCAACGGCGCGTCGATCAGACCGATCAGGCTGATCTGCGCGCCGGCAATATCCTGACAACGAGTTGTTGACGGTCGCCGCCTCTTGCGGCGGCCGCCGTCTACGCCGTCCGGGTAGTGTCGTCGTCGACTAGTTTCACCGTCACTTGTGGCGTTGGCGAGTAAAGAGCCCGCTTGAGCGATATTTCCGCCGTCGACTAGGCCAACGTCGTGGGGCCCATTCGGGCAGCTCCGGTTCCGTCCCGGGGGGGTGTCGGCCCGGGCTCGGTGTGCGCTCACCCCGCCCCGAGCAGGCAGTGGGGGATTTTCCCTCTCATTGCCACCGTCATAGATCGTAACCCGGTATGGAGGTCTGTGGATATGTCTCGCGCTCCTGCCGGACCGAGGGTCTTGGCTTAACCGCCCGGACCGCGAGGAAGAAACCTCTATAAAAATCACCCCGAATCTCAAGCGGCGGCGCACGCGAGGATGCATGGCCGATGGGTAGTTCGGTCTCGAGTGCGACCCCGCCAGAGTACCGGCCGACACTCTGTGCGGGTTACGCTAGGCTTACCCAGGTACAGGGGCACTGCCTGGGCGGACCACCCTTTCCCCACTCGTGGGAACAATTATGGAATCCTTTAATCAAAACAAAACCCCAATAATTTTATTGACGAAGTTGCCTTCTTCGGTTTCGTCCGGAGGCGGTGGTCGAAGGGTGCAAGCCCAACGACGATGATGTAGCGAAGGAGATAACGGGCGCGATGCCCATGGAGGTGGCAGCCGAATTCGCGCGGCCCTTGAGCCTGGACACGGACTCGAGCGAGAGTGGCTCTCTACTGTGAGAAGCAAAAAAGCTCTGGAGGAGGAACTCGCACGCAAGAAACAGCTTTTCGCAGCTGAGTCTCACCAGCGACACCGACGAACCGGCGCCGAAGACGCAGGCGATCGACGGCAGAGTAAGAGGACGCCCGCCCTCAGTCGGCAAATATGTCGGCGAGGAAAGCTCAGCTCGAGCGGGATAAGCTCCAGCGCGAGGAGGCGAAGAAGAAGGCCGACAAGGAGCTGGAGGACCGGCTCCATTTTGTCAAGTCGCCGATCCTTCCTAAGGTGTCAGACACTGAAGAGAGGACCGACCCGTGCTGAGGGAAGACCTAAGGCAGTGTATCCAGGTAGTACGCACAACAGTGAGGAAATCTGGCAACCTCAAAGGTACTTCCCAGAAGGCCCTAAACTGGGTCACAAACAAAATTGCCAGGTATGTAGACCAACCTGAGTCCGCCGCAATCGCTCTTCTGGAGAGCGAGGCTAAGAAGTGGCAGGAGAACTGTGCCCGGCTCGAGGCAAACATGAAGAACATTCAGGGAGGAAAATACAGCTCTGAAACGACGCCTCGAAGAGCTGGAAGCGGCCGCCAAAGGGCCAACAACAGAAGAGATGCTGGCGATGGTCCGAAGCGAGGGTCCAAGCCCGAATGGAATCGATCCTCATGGGCCCAGCGCAACGACCGCCGCTGGCACACGAGAAAGGTCACTTCCGGGGATGTTCAACTCCCCAGTGGCGGATGGCTTTGTTGGTGGAACTCAGACCAAGCCGAGAAAGAAAGGAGCAAAGGGAGGGAAAAGACGGCCCAGCCCGCTCAGGCCCCCGCTCCTGCCCCCACTATCCCCGCTCCCATCGCTGGACCTTCCAGTGCCCGCCGCAAGCCGTAGCGGGCCCTTCTACTGCGGCGGTTTCGACACCCGCGATGGCACCAGCAAGAAGACGCGAGAAGAGCGCGGCGGCCGTAAAGAAAGTCAGCACCAGGCTCCCAAGCCGAAGAAGAGTGGGAGAAAAGATACGGCAGGTCAACCTGCGCCGGAGCCCCGTCCGCTGCCGCCGGCCCTGCCTCAATGGAGACGCCATGGGTTGAGGTGGCCAGAAGGAAGAAGAAGGGAAATCGACAGCAGCGCCAACAACAACAAGCGTACAGCCGCCAAAACCTTCGCGCCGGAAGGAACCCAAACTGCGGCCGCCACGATCTGCGGCCGTGGTAATCTCGTTGACGCCGGCAGCAGTGGCAAAGGGGATGACGTACAAGGGCGTCCTCACGGACGCACAGAATCGCGATGGACCTCACCGGGCTGGATATATCGAGGTTAAAGCCGAAATTTACGGCCACGGGCGCCCCGATGTACGAGGTGCCCGGGGCCAACTCGAGGAGAGGGCCGACTCATTCGCCGCAAAGGGGCTGAGGAGAGTGCTTCGGTGGGTCGGAGGATATTAAGATTTCCCGGCCCACGAAGACTGCAGAGCTGCGGCTGACGGAGTTGGACTACACGGCCACTCCGGAGTCGGTCGCAGCGGCCCTCTCCAGAGCCGGTGAGTGTCCCGCGGACACAATCAAGGTGTGGGGGCAAATTCGCCCTGATCGCTCCGGCGTTGGGACCGCCTGGGTTCGTTTGCCCATTAAGGCGGCCCAAAAGGGGTGAAGGGGGGCGGGCCGAATTTTGATCGGTTGGACCGCGGCTCGAGTGACTGTCCTCGAGTCGCGGCCCCTGCGGTGCTTCCGGTGCCTGGAGAGCGGGCACGTTAGGGAGCGCTGCGACTGCGCGGTGGACCGCAGCGAGTTGTGCTATCGCTGCGGTCAAGCGGGCCATAAAGCCCGCGAGTGCAAGGCCCCGGCGAACTGCGCAGTCTGCGCTGCCGCCAGCAGAGCCCGCCAGGCACCGGCTCGGGGAAGGCTTGTTCTGCCCCTCCCGACGCAACCGGCGCCGCCCCCAAGGAAGGAATGCCGCCGCGGCTGAGGTTCTGTCCCAGCCGCAGGCGGCGAGCCTACACAACCAGTGGCCGAGATGGACGTGGAGGAGATCGCCCATCAGTAATGGACCTAGTTTTCCTCCAGGCGAACATCAACCACTGCGCCCGCGCCCAGGACCTGTTGTCCCAAAGCCTGGCGCAGTGGTCGGTGCAAAATGGCCGTGGTCGCCGAACCGTATTTTGTCCCTCCCCGCGATAACTGGGTAGGGGACATCGACGGGTCGGTGGCCATCATCACAGGGTGCCGCTGGCTCCCCGCCCTTCGCAAAAGTCGAGAAGGGCCAGGGATGCGTCGCAGCTCTGTTGAGGAGACTTGTGGATTGTAGGAGTTTATTTCTCCCCAACAGACCTCTGGCCGAGTTCGAATCCTTTCTCGTTCGGCTGGGGGCCCTGGTTGAGCAGGGGCCAACCCTCACCGGCGATCCGTCGCCGGCGACTTCAACGCGAAGTCCGCGGTCTGGGGTTCGCCGGCGACCGACGCTCGCGGTGAGGTCCTGGAGGAATGGGCGATTTCCGTCGGCCTGGTCGTCCTGAACAGGGGGTCGGTGGACACGTGCGTGCGGCACAACGGCGGGTCTATTGTGGATCTGTCGTTTGGGAGCCCCGCCGTCGCACGTCGTGTCCAGG
The DNA here is from genome assembly GCF_014839805.1 of Manduca sexta. Classification (NCBI taxonomy): domain Eukaryota; kingdom Metazoa; phylum Arthropoda; class Insecta; order Lepidoptera; family Sphingidae; genus Manduca; species Manduca sexta. The sequence goes on from NW_023593947.1 coordinate 14,576, forward strand.
GCTGGAGAGTCCTCGCGGGCGTGGAGACGCTGTCGGATCACCGTTATATAAGGTTCGATGTCTCCGCGCCCCCGAGTATCCGGCCCAATAGTGTTGGTGGACCGAGTGCCCCTCGACAGGACGGCCCGCGGTGGGCTCTGAGACGCCTCGACAAGGAGGCCCTAGAGTTGGCCGCTCTGGCAGTCTCGTGGCTCCCCGAGCCGGAGGGTCCGGTTCGGGTAGAGCAGGAGGCGGAGTGGTTCGGGGTGGCAATGTCGGATGTCTGCGACGCCGCCATGCCCCGGGCGCTCCGTCGTCCTCCGCGGCGGGAGGTGTACTGGTGGTCGGCGGAGTTAGCGCAGTTGCGCGCGTCATGCGTGGCTGCGCGCCGTCGATGCGCCAAGACATCGCCGCCGCCGAATCGAGGAAGAGACCACGAAGACCAGGAGCGGCAGCTCTACCGGCCTCTATAAAGAGGCGAAGAGAGCGCTGCGGGTGGCCATTCACAGGGCCAAGGTCGCGGCACGTAGGGAGTTTTTGGAGACTCTCGACGCGGACCCGTGGGGGCGCCCATACAAGCTAGTTATGAACAAGCTTCGTTCGGCGGCGCCCCCACTGTCGGAGAGTCTCAGGCCAGATCTGTTGGCCAACGTTGTCGCGGCCTTGTTCCCGGCCACCGAGGAGACCACTCCTCCACCGATGGCGCCACCGGAAGTGGCGTCATCGTCGTTTTCGGCAAGGGATATTCCAGAGGTTTCGCCCGCGGAAATGCGGGCGGCAGTGTTCGACTGCGGGGCAAAAACACCGCCCGGGTCTCGACGGCATCCCCGGGAAAGCCTGGGTGTTAGCCCTCGAGTACTTGGGGCCGCGGCTCCGCAGTTTATTCTCCGCCTGTATGGTGCAGGGCGTCTTCCCGGCGCGTTGGAAAGTCGGGAAGCTCGTCCTGCTTAAGAAAGAGGGAGACCCGCAGAGTCGCCGTCGGCCTACCGGCCCATCGTGCTGCTCGACGAGGTCGCCAAACTTTTTGAGCGTATTTTACACGCGCGCCTCGTCGAGCACCTCGAGAGGGTCGGTCCAAATTTGGCCGACAAACAGTTTGGCTTTAGGAGTGGACGATCAACTGTCCACGCGATTCTGCGGGTCAAGTCGCAGGCGGAGGCAGCAGTGGCCAGGGGAAAAGTCGTCATCGCGGTTTCACTCGACATCTCCAATGCTTTCAATTCGCTCCCCTGGCCATGCATCAACGAAGCACTGCGGTACCATGTGGTGCCGCCCTATCTCAGGCGTCTGGTGCACGCGTACCTTTCTGACAGGTACGTGGTGTATCCGAGCGCCGACGGGTGACACCGAAGAGCGATGTCGTGCGGTGTTCCACAGGGGTCGGTTCTAGGCCCTCTCTTGTGGAACATCGGGTACGACTGGGTGCTCCGTGGTGCCAATCTCTGGGGCGTCGACGTGACGTGTTATGCGGATGACACGTTGGTCACGGCGACGTCTAAGACCTTCCAGGGCGCCGCGATCCTGGCGGCGGTGGGCACCGGTCATGTAGTGAGCCGTATTCGGCGTTTAGGTTTGAAGGTGGCCCTCGAGAGACCGAGGCCATCTGCTTTCACGGGCCTCGGCGGGGGCCACCGGCCGGTGCCCATTGCGGGAATGCATGTGGTACAGGTGACGATGGGTTCAGCGCCCCCATTTTAAAACGTTAAGGACAAAGTTGACCAGGGCGGCGGGCGCTCTTTCCAGCCTGCTGCCCAACCTGGAAGGTCCAAATATCCCTTGTCGAAGGTTATACCACGGGGTCGTGCGGTCCATAGCACTATACGGCAGCCCGGTCTGGGCTGACGCCCTAGAGGAACGTTCTGCCGCTCTCCTGCGGGGCCAGCGGGTCATTGCGCAGCGGGCCATACGGGCGTATCGCACGGTCTCGTTCGAGGCGGCTAGTCTTTTGGCCGGATTCCTGCCCTGGGATCTGGACGCCAAGGCTCTCTCCGATACATTCCATTGGAGGGAGGAGGCGTTCAGGAACGGGCAGCGTCCGGCCTGAAGAGGTGGAGGCCAAAGGGGCCTCCTTACGGCGAGCCGCCGTGGAGGTGGCGTCTCAGGCTGGAGGCCCCGTCAGCGGGGCTTCGGGCCGTCGCGGCAGTGCGTCCTGTCTTCGCACAGTGGCTGGACAGGCGCCACGAGTAGGGACGGAGATAAGCGCCGTGTGTCACCATTGTGACAACTGCCCGCGGGATACGGCCCAACATACGTTGGAGTCTTGCCCAGCCTGGGACGATGAGCGCAGCGCTCTCGTGTCAGTCGTCGGAGGAGACCTCTCGCTGCCGGCTGTGGTCGCGTCCATGGTCGACAGTCGGGAGGCCTGGCGTGCGGTGGCCCACTTCTGTGAGGTGGTTCTCTCGCAGAAGGAGAGTGCCGGAGGGATCGGGAACGGGCCGATCCCTCCCGCCGTCAGAGGAGACGTAGGAGGCGCCGGGTGGACGACTGACCGGCGTCTCCCGCCCTGTGGAATGGGGGCGTTTGGAGAATACCACCACGGTAAACCCCTGCCTGTCGTTAGAGGCGACTAATAGGGGCCACGAAGGGGTCGTCGGCGGGCAGCAGGGGCTGTCCGTCTAGTGAGCGCGCACTTTTTCAGTGCGTGTAGTGCGTTCATCGCACACTTTCGGTTGACCCCGGGATGGGCGGCAGTGTGGTGTTGACCTCACGCTGCCGCTGACGCTGAAGCGTCCTTCGGTGCGCGGGGGCTTAGGGCCCCCATTTAGGAGACGGGCCGCAAGGCGGCACCGCGCAGGGGCGGCCGCGGACGAAACTCGGACCTGCTGTCTCGAGGTAGCACGCAGCCGTCCCTATGCGCCGAAGAGGGTCAACGCGGAGTTTTAGTTGGTAGGTCGTTGCGTAGGGACTAGTTATTAGGGTTAGGGACTCGGCCCGACCGCCGCCCGTGGGTTCCGGGCCGCTCAATTGTCGGGTCGTAAGGCAACGGCTACCCCAACATAACCGCTCAGTCGCCCCCCGCGAAGGCTGGGCGGTAGTAATAAGGTACTTTCTCCGCGAAACCAAAAAAGGTTAGGTTAGGTTAGGTTAGGTTAGGTTAGGTTAGGTTAGGTTAGGTTAGGTTAGGTTAGGTTAGGTTAGGTTAGGTTAGGTTAGGTTAGGTTAGGTTGGGTTAGGTTTGGTTAGGTTGGGTTGGGTTAGGTTGGGTTGGGTTAGGTTGGGTTGGGTTAGGTTAGGTTGGGTTAGGTTAGGTTGGGTTAGGTTAGGTTAGGTTAGGTTAGGTTGGGTTAGGTTAGGTTAGGTTAGGTTAGGTTAGGTTAGGTTAGGTTAGGTTGGGTTAGGTTGGGGTTAGGTTGGGTTGGGTTAGGTTGGGTTAAGGTTAGGTTAGGTTAGGTTAGGTTGGGTTAGGTTGGGTTAGGTTAGGTTAGGTTAGGTTAGGTTAGGTTAGGTTAGGTTGGGATTGGGTTAGGTTAGGTTAGGTTTGGAGTTGGGTTAGGGTTAGGTTGGGACCCAGGTTGGAGTTAGGTTAGGTTGGGTTGCAGGTTAGGTTAGGTTAGGTTAGGTTAGGTTAGGTTAGGTTAGGTTAGGTTGGGTTAGGTTAAGGTTGGGTTGGGTTAGGTTGGGTTAGGTTAGGTTAGGAATTTAGGTTAGGTTAGGTTAGTTGG
>NW_023593948.1:0-18187 GCF_014839805.1 Manduca sexta
CAATTATTCCGTAGATATTATGTTGTTATTTGACACAACAGATACACGACTCAGAATCATAGCTTAGTATCAAAGGAGAGCTAGATAAATGTATGAATCGATATATTCTATTTCAGTATTTTACACTTTAATTTAATTTTTTGATGAATTTGTCATCACTTTTGTTTTGCAAAAATTAATTTCTAGACCCGACTGTCTGCTTGCTTTTGTAGAGTCAATAGCCTTGTTTATGGATCGCACAGCAAATTTAAGTTTGTAAAGTATGAACTTATAAATTTGAATATATTAAATATAGCTTGTAATCAATAATAGATAACCGTAAGATTAAATTCTTACTTAAAGAAGAAAAATCTGACTGTATGTTAAAGGTTGATATAAAAGTAACAACTTGGTTGGTAAACTTGTCCTCGACTGCGATTGACAACTTTAAGGTCTTGTATAAAAAGTCGGTTATTCTTTGAAACTTATTATTGATTATATATTTTTGTTGAATACCCGTAAACAGCCGTAGGTAAAATAGTAGGAAATGGACTGAACTGCCAAAAAGGATGTCCCTGATTCAAACCCCAAGGTAAACAGCGCTCCAGCCTTGACCGAAGGGCGCATCGCTCTCGTATCAGTCGTCGGAGGAGATCTCTCGCTGCCGGCCGTGGTCGTTTCCATAGTCGGCAACTGGGTAGCCTGGCGGTGGTTCATTCCTGCGAGTTGGTCCTCTTGCTCAAGGAGTGTGCCGAGAGGGATCGGGAGAGGGAGGGTACCTCCCGCCGCCAGAGAAGACGTAGAAGGCGCCGGGTGGACGACTGACTGGTGTCTCCCGCCCTGTAGAATGGGGGCGTTTAAAGAATTCCATCACAGTATCCCCTGCCTGTCGTAAGAGGCGACTAATAGGGACCACGATGGGGGTCGTCGGCGAGCAGCAGGGGGTGGATCGCCCTTAGTGCGCTCACTTTTTAATGCGTTTCTGTGCGATTTTTGCACATCTTCGATTGACCCCCGGGATGGACGGCAGTGTGTAGTAGGCCTCATGCTGCCGTTAACGCCGAGAGCGTCTTTCGATGCGCGGGGGTTTCTGAGCCCCCTCCCTCGTATAGGAGGCGGTACCGCGCACGGGCGGCTGCGGACGAAGACTTAGACTTTTCCGTTGGAGGGAGCCCGCAGCCGTTCCTAAAGCGCCGAAGAGGGCCACCGCGGGGAGTTTTTTAGTTAGTAGGCCGTTGCGTAGATTTACACTATATTCAAATATAGGGTCAGGGATTCTGGCCCGGCGGCCGCCCGAAGGTCCCCGTCAAAACCGAGCGGCAACTGTTTTCCCAACATAACCGCTCAGTCACTCCCAAGAAAGCTGGGCGGTCCTAATAAAGGACTTTCGTCACGATAAAACAAAAATGTAAACACCGCTGATTATAGAAGTTACGCTTGTATTTTTCTCACTTATCGTTAGTTTTGACGATAAAGCAAAACAACTACCAAAACTTAAGCTAGGTTCATAAACGCAACTGAACTATCAAAATCCATCATAAACTGTGCGATACTGTACGATATCATTTGTGATGTTGTTATATATGTGTTTATTAAATAGCGACAATTTCAAAATGCTTACTATAATTTAACAGCGTCTCAACTGATATTGCAGTTATGGGCGAAACTGAGTTACATCTATTAATAGGTGCGTCTCCTAATTACTAGTTATCTGTAGATGTTATATTCTGGCCGCTGAGAATGCATTCCTGACAGGTCGTATTCGAATGGACGGCGTAACTTTAAAATCACGCCCAAAGAATTAGACTTTCAGAAAAAAGAAATTATTATAGCCATAAGTAATTTAAATTATTTTCTTAAGTGATTACTGGGCAATAAAAATTAAACTTCATACCACTACAACAGTTTCTACACCTCTATATTATACTATGAATAATAATTGTTCCCTATGTTTCATTTTCATACACGATACGTCATGTTGTCAAGGTCGTGCGATATCGTAAAATATTAAGTAGTCATAAATTTATGTCAACATTTATGACTTTTAATAATGTAGTCTATAAGAGTTAAGTAATATATGTAATATCATTAAAATATAATTATCAACGCTAAGCAATTACAATAGATGATGAGATTTATTTATCCGTCTGACAGCTGAAGGTTAATATAAAAATATATGCAGAAGGATTACAGTGTCTGTGTGTCGATATGATTTTCTAAGCTCGTATGGTCACGATTTGTAAGTACGTATAACGTGAATAAACAATTATTTCTTTAATTAATTATTCATTCTCTGACGTAAAAGTATAATTAAATATCTAAAACATTTTATACCTTAATAATTTCTTGTTAGCCGTTATTGATAGGAAAAGACCCATAACAGTTCTATTATTCAGTTACCTATATCCCTAAAGACCATCAACGCATCAATGATTCCTCTAGTATTGTGCTCAGCTTTCTTCTTTTCGTATACTTAATGCATTAGTAATCCGTCTGATGGTGTAGGGAACAGTATGCATATAAAACAATAGAATAAACAAAAATATAAGATCTATTCTGGTGAGTCCGCCCAGCTGTTAATTATTTTGAACAGATCGATGCACAGATTCGCAAAATTCGGAAATTTCCTAACTTTTGCAGTTACCTCTAACATTGTTTATTCTATTATCACCTATATATATCTACCTTATTTACAAATCAGCGAAAAGTAATGATAACAACTCAATTTGTAATCGATGGTTCCAAACCTCAAAGGCTCGTACCTATTTTGCGTATTTTTATTTAGAAATGTTTAAACTTACAAAATATATTTACGCAGCAGCGTCCTATGGGAAAATGTGCATGTGAAATTGAATTTTATACTCACGCTACAAACTAGATTAAGTCAGAACAAATATTCTTAGATCTCGCATTTCCGATCTATCCTGGACGTAAATCCTCAAACAACTTTATAAGCAGCAGTTAATTGGAAAACGTGTTTCAATATGTATTATGTACGTAAGTAAATTAGATACATCCAGCAGGAGCGTGGACACTCGTATAGAAAACATAAAATAAAAATATTCTCACAAGAAGAAAGAGGGATTTCGTTGTAGCTGTAAACTAACCGCAAAGCTCGTGTATTTAAAGTACGTTCAAACCAAACAAACTTAGACAGTTAACAATCGTACTTGCAGAAATGAGTGAGATCAGACAATGAATTTAGGCGGGTGTCAGTAGAGAAGTCACGCGATTGCCAAAGGATAAAGTGGCGGGCTTGACGTACATACGTGCTTATTGGGCACGGCCAAACGACCTGTTTCTGATTAACATCTAATTTATTGCCGCATCCAGAGTCACAGTTAAACATAATCAAGACAGATTGCTCCTTTGTATGTACTATTAACGTCTAAATCATACCGTGATTGCGTTGCTCAGGGCAAGTGATAATAAGTAATCAGCGTGCTCTGTTATAATTGAAATTTTATTTTTCTCATTGGATTTTTTTAGTCAGGTAAAGTAATTCGGTTGATAAAACATTCCGGCCAACATAGCTGATTTATTCGCTTCTCGCGCCATTTTTTCTATTTAATTTTACTTAAAGGTTTTATAGATTCCTTAAATTATTGATTACTAAAATGTCTTCATCTTGCTTTAAATTGTATATTTAATTACTAAAGTGTTTTATGAGTTAGGATAATGTTCGTTGTATAAAATGGTGGGTAAGATGAATTAGTATATTTCATTGGTCCAACAATTTATTTATCTTCATGATGAAAAATAAATATAAATAAACGTTATTGTTATGATATGATAAATACATCCTACAGTCGCACGTGTGGTTATAATAAACATAAATATGTATAGGTAATGTAATAATTAAGACTTAATAATGGTCTTGTCATAAATATTTGTGAAGGTAGAGTTTCATTTTATCCATTATTAAGATTTATATTGGTCATGGGTTTTGAGCTTATATTATTTTATAACTTATATTATATATATTATTTTTAAGATAATTATTAGAAGTCTTCGCAGTAGTAGAGGAAACTCGTGTCCAGTGGTGGGACAATGTACTTAAATTATAATAAAGGCCTTTATAAACATTATTAACTCTAGCCATGACTAAGCCTTTCCATTCCACAATAACCAAAGCGGAGACGAAGATTAGAAGATTGCTGATGTTTTAAACGCTTAGAGTACAACCTTTGAGCAACTCGTTAAAAAAAAATCCGACCAAATACAAAAGCAACACTCTAATCTAAATAAATATAATCTTATCCATATAATTTTTAATAAAATTAGCATTATCTACTTTAGCTGTTTAATACGATAACTGTCCAATCAAAATTAATGGAAACTTGTGAAACAGGTTCACCCGTATTCACAAACAATAATGAGGGCGCATAATTTTCTTTGGCTTTGTTTAGCTTTGTTTATCTGATAACCAACTGAAGTTGAGTTGTATTTTATTATTAGCCAATCACAGCGCCATTATGCCTCAAACACTATGCCTACACACTAGAAAGGCTGCCATGCCGAAACTACTGGGAAACAGAGTTATTATCATAGCATCGCTTCATAATTAGCAAAATATGCGAATACCGAACTCAGTTTTCTATTAGTTCCTGCTTCTGTAATAAAACGCGGCAGTAAATACGATAACTTTCACAGTAATACTTTTCATTGGCAAATTTCTTCATTGACCTCGAAGCATTACAAAAATTATATATTTAATATAGTGCATCTTTATTTTATAATATGCACCTATATAAGAATAATTAATTGTAGTATTGTGTTTTAATGACTCATTTTGTTGAAGATAAAAAGTTAAGGGATAATATTGTTTTATTCTACGCTACTTTTGATTTATGAGTTGCTCAAAAGTTATTAAAGACGAATATAATGTAGGTACTAATTGATATAAATTGTATTATAAAGCACGAGCTGTCTCCGCACCGACCGCACTGAATTATAATTGACTGAAGGAACATTGAAATGAAATATAGCTAATCTTTATAAAAATTCAGTTCCGCCTATAACGTGTTCAACCTTCGTGGGACATACATTTACCACGGAATCTGGACCAAATATCAAATAATGCTTAGGCTTTATGTTCTCGTGACCGAGCCGTACTTTTCGAGATTACTGCAATCATTGTCAGAAGCACTATCCTTTGTGTGTGTCTCTATTTGAAAAAGTATATCTGTCTTCTCAATATCGGTCTGTGAGGGTCATTTGAGCTTCGGGTATAGGTAAGTATGCCGTAGTAAGTGGCTGCGTGGTCGCTAAGTTTAGCTGAAATGTGCTAAAATCTTTTTCGTCATTTATAGAAAGGCAAGAAACAAACCGAGCCGTCTGCTCGTGAGCGCTTTTTTCCCGGAGATGTCATAAATCAGAAAGCGGCAGATGGTGTTGACCTACACCATTATTGCCATGTTTCTAGCTAAGAATTATTATTGCTCCCACTCGACAGACGTACTTGCCAAATAATATTTTTATAGAATTCCTTTCTCGGATTGACGTCGCTTCGAATTTTGTGAACATTCAAAGAATTACTTTTAATAAAAAATATTCGCTTAATGAGAAACGAGCACGCGACGAATGCTACCTTTAAAATTGTTTGAATTATTTTTTTCTGAGTTAACATTTTTGTATCGACGAGGTGATAAAGTTAGAAACATATTTTTATTTGGTCATATGTTATATATAAATATATACGGATAATAGGTAGGTAAGTACATACACATCGATTAATATACAATTATACAAGAGCACAAAGTTTGGAATACAATTTAGTTTTATGTTTGTATATTTTATAATTTTTCATAGTTCTGCTTTGCATCTTAATTTAATAAATAAATAGATTTAAAATGTGCTATATCGAAATGCATTATAGTAAAATAATATTAAAACCGGCCTTTTACTACTATTAAGAGTACATAGAAAATAGATATATTCAGTTATAATAAGTCAAAAGTTCGTAGAGCGGTCGCGAATGTATGTGAAGATTGATGAGTGTGCAAGTTAAAATTACATTGTAGGAGTACAAATTGGTCTTTTGCTTGCTGAAGAATCTACTATGATAAAATATTAATTTGCAACGTATTATAATATCTTGTTATATTTCAATACTTCTGAATATAATTATAACAGAGATTGAGACGGGGCCTTTTTAGAATCTATCTGATTTATATTTATCTGAATAAATTTACATCATAATATATCTATACTATGACGTTATTTTTACTTTGGTTGTTTAATTTTTACTGTAATGTGGATATTGTTTCAGTAATTTAATCATGAAATGCACTTAAATTTTCTCTTAAATATTCTTGAAAATAACAGTTTACAATAAATTACTTGAGACGTAGATGTAAAATAAAAAAGTGTAAGTTTCGAACAAAATAAATATTAATAAAAGTAAAAAGTAATGCCACCCGCGCCCTTATGCCACTAGTAAGTTACTCTAAGAGAAATCGTCGCAGCGGCAACATCATACTTTCAACCAGAAATACACTCACGCATATGCCACATTTGCATTAAACTACAAAATGATCAAAAACTAAAACTAGGATTTTTGGTGAAAGTATTGGTTATTAATGGATGATTTTTGGCACAATGTTACAAAGGTCAAGACAAGTGTGTAGTTTCATTTATTTATTGTCAAAATGACCCTGTATATATATTATGTGTTTTGCCGCAAGACCTGCAGGCAGCTAGCTACAAAAGTGACAGAAATCAACTCGCCATAATTGTTTATAAGCTTAATATTGCTTTCGAAAGTCGACTTCGGTTGACGCTTTCAACCATAACGAACCGCGTACTCCAATTAGAACTGGATATGTAGATAAAAAAAGGTATGAAACATAAGAAATGTACAGAAGAATGTCGTGTTTGATTATAACTTGTGAAGGATAAGTCAGGCAATTTTCAATGCTTAATAATAAATCTTGAGCTTCGCCATCGGTTATTTATTTATTAAATATTTTGATATACACTGATATTTTAAAGATAGGTATAAAAATGTAAAAGGATACTTTCAATGTAAATAGAATAATTATTAGTGAAAAATTATTAGCTGTATTCATAAAGTCTATAATATCGGAACAGAAAATTTCACTGAATCAAATCCTGGGGCATTGATGTATTATACATATTCCTGTACATATTTTTGTTTGGTGTTAACGATTGTAGAAATACATCTTAGCTACGAACTGTAGTAGTTAGTGCAATACCTAGAATTTATTTGTCAACTGTCAAAGTATGTAAAGAATAATGTTAAGAGTATTCACATATTCCATTGCGGAGCACCAGTGGGATCCCTTTATTTATTCCAAACAAAATAAAAAGCCACCAACCAGGTCAATGTATGAATACGAATAAACCACTGCAGGTTTAACCGTACTCTTGCCTAATGCTTGTTTTGTTTTCGTTTTTTTTTCCTGTATGGGTATTGTAGTTATCACACGACTTGTTCTGAATTACAAGAATAATAAAACAGTGGAATAAAACACAATCGATATGAATAGCGTTGTGGAATTTTCACATTCTAAGAACTCACACACACACACATCACTGCTTTATTCCCCGAAGGTATAGGCAGAGATGCGACTAGACATCTATTTTTTTGTCAATTTTTTTTCCGGCCCATGATGTGACAGAGGTCGAGTCTATACATATATCGTCGTTGTAGGTGGAGAACTAAATAACTCGGATTTTGGCCATTTTGGACTTTCATCACTTTTTGTGTTGCCCAAAACATGGCGCATATTTTGGCCTAACAAGCATTTCATTATCTTATCCCGTTTCGAAATTATAGCTTTTTATGTTAAAAGTGGAGAAATAAATATATTCAAATACTATATATTTTGTTGTAGAAAAGTAAATAATTAAATAATAAAATCAATAAACTGCGACTTATAATCTGTTCAATAGTAAAGAAATTAAGTAAAATGAGTTGTTTAATTCTTCCCTCCAGTCTATTGTTTGTAAACAAAATTAATCAGTGTGTAGAAGAACTAAACAACTTGATTTGTTTAATTTAGACATTGAAAACTCTAATGGTATTCACTTTAATAAACTCTATAATTGTAATTATTTAACCTTATAATTACTTTACCATATGGTTTCTAGTGTGGCAAAACTAAATAACTATACGAGTTATTTAGTTTATTTCAGCAAACTTACAAAACATTGTTGTGGCAGAATTAAATAAGAAGTTTTTATTTTTTTTATATTTTATTCTTCAGGTCAGAGTTTTTGTTAATGCATAATATAATAGATAAAAAGACCCAAGATATATAAAAATACCTACAGTAAAATTATTTATAGTTTTTTAGTAATGCTTAAAAATAACGAAAAAAAAACAGTTAATCGCGTTTATCTCGAAACTAGAAATTTTGAGTTATTTAGTTCTCCACCTACAACGACGATATATTATATTTATATTATTATTTTGCATTTATCGTTATGGTTATGGTTATGGTTATGGGCTCCTTTTTCCGCACTTAGCCCGTAAAAAAGTCGGGCCATTGTGCGTGACGTGCATGCCGGCTACAGAGCAAGCCAGCCTAACTCCTTCCAGAAGCGCAGGATCCTCCTGGTGTCTCCACAGGCTTCTCGGAGTGACCCCGGCGAATCGAGGATTTTTGCCCGTTGCGCAGCTACTCCTTCACATTCCAGGATGACGTGGTAAGCTGTTTCGTCGGCCAACAGACATCCCCTACATAGGGGCTGTCGGTCATACCTAGAACATATAAATGTTTGTTTAGTGGGCAATGTCCAGTAATGGTACCTACGACTATGCGTAGGGATGCCCTGTCCAAAGATAAAAGGCGCTTAGTCAGACGAGAGTCCGGGTGTGGCACGGCTTCCCGGGATTGTCTGCATGTACTGATACTCGCCCATTGATCCGCGTGTAGTTTATGTGTTCTGTGACGCAGCCATGTTCTCAGCTGGTAAAGGGGAGCGCCATGATTGGTTCGGGACCCAGTAAAGTCTGGTCCGATCCTCTTTTTGCCAGCTCGTCAGCTGCGTCATTTCCTAGAGAGCCACTGTGCCCTTTGATCCACTGTAGGGTAACTGAGTTAGTCTTTCCTATACCCTCCAGTGCTTGGTGGCACTCTAGTATGAGCCCTGATTGAATGGTCTTGCTATCAAGGGCTCGTAATACAGCAGCGCTATCGGATACAATGCGTATTTTGTGGCCTATAAGGCCTCGCTTTTCCACTGCTCTGGTTGCTCTTTCCGTGGTGGCGACACATTCACATTGGTAGATGGAACTGTGTGCGCCTAAGGCCATTGATATCTTGATGTTAATTTCTGGTGAGAACACACCTGCCCCCGATCCTGTCCTGGTCTTAGACCCATCGGTGTATATTCGCAGTTCGTGTGTGCCAGACCAGTCATGCTGTTCTTCGGTCAGCCTTACGGTGTAGTTTTTCCGAAGATATATTGTTTGGGTACCCTGTCGTTGGGAGCGGCCATCAGTGGTTTATAGTTGATGGCCTCTACCAGAATTTCGGCGTGGGCACCTATTGCTGTACCCCAGAGCTTGAGTGTCTTTAACCTGACTGCTGCTGAGGCTGCCTCTTGTTGGATAAACAGATCCAGGGGCGGCAGTCCCAACAGGACCTCTAAAGCAGCTGTGGGTGTAGTTTTCATGCAGCCCGTTATAGCTGTACACGCTAATCTCTGAAATTGCTGCAGTTTGTTTCTAGCTGTGGATAGTTTGGTTCTGGGCCACCAGACTACAGCTCCATAGGTGGTGATTGGTCGTACCACCGCAGTATATAGCCATCTGGCAATTTTAGGGTGTACGCCCCAAGTTTTGCCGAGAAGTCTTTTACACTGCCAGAATGTGATACAGTTGCATTTATCGTTTCATAAGCTGTAACCTTATTTTCATCACATTTCCTTATCATTTACCTGTGTACTGACAATTTCAGACATTATTGGAGCAATATATAGTATTTAACTTTACTTATCATTTCCAAAACAGTGCGTGCATCAGCTGGGCTAGGCAACAAACAAATTACATAAATGAATGTTCTATCTAACTTAGGTTTTAATAAAAAACTACTTGACGATTTTTCGCTATTTGTTTAACTTTTACTCCCGACATTTCGAAGATTTTACAGCCTTCATGGTCACGATCAAGGCTGAGACTTGACTTGTATCGCGCAGTTCCTTTGAATATAATATTTAACTAAATACATTATATTGATAATAATAAATATATTTTAAAGCCTAATTATATTATATAATTTATTAATTATATGGAAAAAATATTAAATCTCTGTGCGCGAGACGGGAGTCACAGAAAGTGTATGTCAAATTGACAACAGAAATAGCGGGTCAAAAGCCTTGTAGAGAAAACATAGATTGAATGACGCTGTTACGGCGATGTAAGATACTCTACAAATAATTTTATAGTTTTTGTAGGCAACACATTTGATACATACATATATACCCTTTTGATCAAAAAAGTCTGAAATGTTACTAACGATATTTGAAGACTTCTTGAAGATTAATCTTCCTTAATACTTTAAAAGATCTGTATATTTAATGTTTTGCCTCCCAAGTGGTTTTTTCTTCAATATGTTACTTAGATGTAAGTTTAACAATCATTTTTCTTCTTATATTTTTTTCTAAAAATACGAGGATGGCCAAATTCTTAACAGTAGACTTTACTCTCTTTATCCTGTTCTAATGACTGACGAAAAATAGTATTTGAAAATGAATTTGTTTACAGCAGTACATAGAAAAAAATATAGTATAAAAATCAAAACTTAAAAACCTACGAAATAATTGCTGCAATTTAGTAATAAGAGTTTAAATTCTTCGTCGAATATCGATGACTTTCACACATTATTGTATTCACTAGATGTCAATGATTCTTGCTCGTGTTATCGCTGGAGTAGAAAATAACTGTTTTTTTAACTATTCATAGGTGTGTATAAGTGTATAGCAGCTATCCACCAATAAACGTCAATAAACGATTCCAATCGCTCGATCACGGAATGGACCAATCAGAATAAAGTTTTCTTTGACATCCTAACAAATTACCTACTTATTTTAATTAGTTGGTTTCGGGATCGGATGGAAGATTAAGATTGGCATGGTTTATTGAAATTGGTAGTAAACATAAGCAGATACACCTAAGTCCAAGCGGATTCAGATTTTCATTTTATTTCGCAGGCGTGCGAACTGCGTAGATGTTTATTTTATATTATTTGATTGAAATCCTGCCTTACTTTAAATGCAAAAGTTTGTAATATATTTTAGGATATTTGGACGTTTAGATCTTTGAATATATATAAGAAGTGAAATGTATATAAGAATATATATTTACACAGACACATGTGATCGGATTTGGATCAACTTTAGAACATGGAGAGATCATGTGCTGGATTAACACGGAGGCTACTTTTATCTGGTTAATTTGATCCCATGAAAAATTACTTATGAACATTATCTTTTTTTCATTATTACCATTAGACGTGGAACCTTCCTTGATCTTACAGAGACATTGGATTCATAAAATAGAGGAGGCGATTAGTATTAGTTTTTTGTCTGAATTGTCCCCTTTTTTGCCGAAAGCTGTATTTATAGGCATCTCCTCAGAACGTTTTGCGAAATACCTGTATGCAAATGTTAAAGACATGACCTAATCCCCTGCCTATAATTAAATATACTCCTTTTTGAATAACAAGACTAGATGACTTCTAAAATTACTATTGCTGTTTATCATTGCTCTAGTTTTAAAATAAAACACAGAATAGATTTCTTTACGTTGATATTTTATTTATAATATGGAGTTCGCTACTTTTCTAGCCTTCTGCTGTGAGTATATAATATTTAATGGTAAAATGACTGTAAGCGGCCACTGCACTTCAGCGAAGCGGTAGGAACGTCGGCGCTCTCCCCTACCGCATAATGTGATGTTAAGTCCTATAGCTGTCGTCGATTGACCTTACGAGTCGAATCTCTATCTGTCCGTCGACTTATTCGATATTAGCCTTTATGCGATTTCTGTATTTGTATTATAATCTTTAGCCGCAAATGTTGTAAATATAATAGAAGACCAATTAAAACATACTTATATTAAGAGATGCGCGTTCGAGATAGTATTTATTACTTAGTACGTGTTGTGTTCATAATTTAGTGCAGGATTTATGATTTTTTCTCACGACAATTAAAAAATTGTTACAAAAAATTACTAGTGTATGTGTACTAAACCAAAATAATTGTGGTGTACCACAATAAAAAGCGAAAACAACAAAATAAAATGATCCGATGTATACCAAAACCTGCCAACAATTGTTTCGTGTCTGCGGACATATTTGTCACTAAAACGTACTTAAAGTTAAAAACTATTTATAGTTGGGTAGTAAAATACATGAAGCAGTCAGAACAATAAAACTGTCCCATTGTGGAACATAAATGTTTTTAGTGAAGACTTGTTCTATTACCTGCAATTGCCTTTGTCGTGCTCGGCGATTTACGTAGGTATTTTTATTAATATACATAACTGCAATTATAATTTCATTTTCTAATTACTAAAATTCTTATCTCTCTCTCTGTTCGTGATATATTGTATATACGATAGCATATAGAAATGGCTTTCGACGCTTGAATGGTAATCAAATCTAAGTGATAAGCATACCGAAAATTTTGTTATATTAAATATATGTGAGATCGCCCGATTTTTCTGCGTCGTTTGATCTGAGTTTCTTAGCTCTAAGACAACTAATTTGGCGGTAAGATACTGGATGATTTTAGTTACAAAAAAAATTTCACTAAATGACACATGACACATAATGAATAAAAACTATGATTTTTAGGGTTTACAGTGGTTAGTACACTTAAAGAAACTAAGTGCGTAGTACTTGTACTAATGACATTACTGTTTTGAATTTACAATTCAAGGTGTTGGATGATGTTTCTACTGTTTAAGGGCGGTCGTATCGCTAACCATCAGGCGAACGGCAAGCTCGTCTCGTCATTCACAGCAATAATAATTAAAAAATATGCTTTTTACTCTTGAAATAAAAATATGGCTCACAGTTCATTTCTTAATTGCCTATTCATTATACAAGTAATTATAGTAATACGGACTTACAAATATATTTTTACCTAGGCCAGAAGTAGGTACCCAAACTCGTTTTTTCATTGACCACTTTCAAAATTTTGCTGGTTACGGTGAACCTGCAGCTAAATTTCAACCATATTTCCCAGAATATGCAAGTTTTACATGTAACAGTCACTGAGTTTTTCAAATATTATCTGCCTACATCGATATATGAAGTCAAGCAACATTTTAGTTCTTTAGTATGATATCAGATACATTTTTGTGAAGTTGTGAACCCCTATTTTGTGGTTACGCCAACGTAGATCGCCGTTGAGTCTCCCATGGTGCCCTGGGGGTCGTCTACCTGGACTACTTTGAAAATCTATTACCCAGATTATAGCATAAATATAGAGATAAAGAGTTTTAAGACTATAGAGCGGATATTGGGATGATTGTCAGACACAAATTTTGCGCTTATGTAATGGTTACTCCTTCTACCGTGAAATAACAAAACCTCAATGTAAAATACTTCATATTTTTTCTGTATCATGATTTGCACGTTTTAATGCGAATATTAGCATATTTTTGTAAATATATAATTTTTGTATTAATATCTAAGGACGCTGTAACATATTGTCATAGGGACATTTCAAATAAGACACCAACTTACCAATTGGTAATAACTTTGAGTAAAATTTGGCCCTGATGGCCGGTCTATAACTGACTATATTATAGTTTAATGTATTGTTTTTCATTTGTAGTCATAAATGTGCATTATGATTTCTTATGTTTACGCGAATGTTAGACAATAAAAATAAAAGTATTTAACGAAAAAATCCGTTTTTATTTTCAATAAATGTGCATTATTAGCAGATGATATTTCAGTAGTGGTTTCACAAGATAATAACAGTTTCGACGATACACAAACCCTAAACCACATAATAGAAAATATATCAAAGTGGTTAGATGATAACAACTTAACTGCTAATATAAATAAGATAAAAATAATTATTCTATTTAGAAATAACAACACTAACAGTTTAAAAATAAATTATCGTAACCAACAAATTAATAAAGTAACATTTTAAAGTGTAACACGTTGCATATGTAATATTAGCAAAATAAATTTATTTGATTTGCTTTCAACATGAATATTTGAGTATTCTGAGTGCTCCTATGCATTACCGAGATCAGATGTTTAAGATCCCAATTATTAATCAATTTGTAGTGATATAATGATATGTTACATGTAATAAATCAAAAGTATTGTTATTTGTTAACGATAATTTTAAATTTTTGGTTCAAGAGGTTCACTTGATCTTATTATTATAGGAGAAAGTTTTTATTAGACTTTTTTCTTTCTACAGAGAGTTTGTTACTTAGAATATTTTACATCATTTTTCACGATTTTACGCTTTTCATTAGTTTTTGTGATATGTCAAGAATGTTAATATAAGATTTTATATAATATATACATACTCGTCTTCACCCTTGCTGACGTTGTGCCAAAACTATCCATTAATAACTAATATTTTCACGAAAAATCCTGGTTTTAGTTTTAAGATTTTTTTATATTTTGTTGTTTAATGAGAATATGGCGTATGTATGGGTGTATTTGTGACTGAAAGTATAATGTTGCCAGCGTAACGAATTTTCTTGGAGTTGTAGTAACGGCGTTAGGGCGCGTAAAACTAAAATTACTTTTTATGAATATTTATTTTGTTCACAACTTACACTTTTTTATTTTACATCTACGGCTCAAATAACTTACTGTAAAGTGCTATTTCCAAGTAGATAACTATGTGGTGTTATTTATTAACGCGATGTCAATATGACCCTGTATAATGTACTCTGATTGATTTGAATCTCAGACTAATAAGCTTTTGTACCTACATTCAATTTTGTTATGGTCGTAATTTAATATGATAATAAAGTAATATACTTGTTAATGATAAAAATGTGAAACCTAATAAGAAATAAATTGATATATTATTTTTATGTTAGGTTTAATATTTGTGGTTTGAAATACTTTGTAATATAATAAACCTTTCATAGCTGATTCCATTTATGTACGTACGTGTAATGTGATACAATAACTATTTAAATAAAATAACATTATGTAACTGGTGTAATTGTTTTAAAATATTTTTCTTGTTTTTAGAAATATGTTAAAAATCATTTAAATTTGCCTTTAATTTTAGAGCTCATTTTGCAGCAAAGTTTTTATAGTAATTACGTAATCGTAATTACGTAATCCCAATACGTTCATCAATACATTTCATGTGGCTTTTTTATTGCACGGAATGACAAGACGAAGATGCCGTTTTCCCGTTAGTATTGTATAAGACCAGCCATAAACAGTAGCAACACCACCTAGGACTTTGGCCAAAGTATTGTGAAGCATTCTACTGCCCTGTCAGCATGTTATAGTTCCATGTTGTCCAGTAATTACACTACAACATCCAAACCTCAACCCAACAATAGATGTATACTGCTGATTGGCAGCACATAGAGACGTCGCGGTGGTATGTGTCTAGACGGACCTACGCTTACGAGACACCTTCCACCACTAAACGACCATCTTCACTTTTAGTTGGTAGTGGAAATGCGAACCATGACACCCGCTTCTAGCGAGATACTTCGAGGAAAATGGAGGCCTATAAATTGTCGTAGGTTTTGTAACTATGTGAGGTATAATGTAGTGTGAAGCTTAACTGTCAAGATTCTAGTGTTTAGAAATTTTTGTTTGTCAAGAGAGCTAAAAATAAAACACGAATGCCTTTAATTTCTTTATTGTGATATAATGTAACAAACATTTAAGTTAGATAGTCTTCACATACGAGTAAGTTACTGTAACACTAATGTAAATACGCAAGAAACACGCGACTTGTGATGTCGCAATCATCTATTTGAGAGATCATCTTATACATATTACATCGTAAGTTAGACGTCCGATTATATTAACGGTAACATTAAAATATATCTTAACACTAATTACTACGTCCAATGAAACGATTATGTAAATCAGTCGTTTGAAGAATAACATTAACTTAATATACAATATCTAAACTACATTTATTTACCTAGCAATAAAATTTTCTAGGTCATTCAATAGATATAGTACCTAAATGCAAATAAATTAATACAGTTATTCATGACTCTGGTTTTAAGTCACAAAAGTGCATATTTAAATATTATATGAAATAAATATAATAAAAGCCGACCGCCATTAGCTGAAAATGGTGCATCTTTTTCAATTTATTTTTAATTAAAAGCATTTTACACCGAGGCGGAAGTACAGTTCAGCCTTTCATAGACGGACGGATGTAGACGCACATTTCATTTAATTTGCTTTACAATTAAAAGCGCCGATTATTTCATACATTTTTTAGGCCGTCAGAGGATGAAAGTGGCCAGTTTCGGTGCACCGCCCTCGCTGTAGTAAAGCTTGCAGTTCTTTTATTAGTGCTAGGAGCAGCTTATTCAATCGCGTTAACCGGAGATGATGGCGTCCACTGTTCGCGCGCACAATCATTACAAAATTATTAAGTAGCTTGCTCGTGTAGCATAAATACATATAATTACAAAACAAAGCACCAAAAGAGATCCGGTAAATAACAGCTCAAAATTTAATTATCTAGAGATGATTCAGAATTATTCATTTTTGCCTTTCTTTCGTTTTTGATATGATTCGCTTACATATTGCCTTTGGCATCACTATCCTAATATTAGTACCAACATTCATTCAATAATAAAAAATGTTTTGCAATAAATAGATAATATTTTTACAGGACGTATTCGGTAGGAAATGAAGATGAAATAGGTACGCAGAGGCGAGTAATACACAGCAACGCTACCACCTTGTTATCAACAAAACGATAATCATCTAAAAATAATATCAAACGACTTCAATATTTTTTTATTCCAAATATGGTAGAGACACATATATGCACGAAGTCACGAAACTCCGTACCCTGCAGAATTCTTATTGTAAGTACTTACGTAAACACAAATTACAATTATCACACAGCGACTTACAATATTGAGTATACCTTACAAAAGTTATTTAGAATAAGTATAGTACCTATCTATCAATATCCATTTATCAAGTAGATAGGAATAGGCGATTTATTTTCATCTGCGATAAATAAAGATTTAGAAATAGGTAACAAAAGTTAAAGAATGTTGAGCCTCTGTAATTCAAGTAGAAAATGTTAATATAACATTGGACTCGCATTTAGGATGGTAAATAAAATATGTTTTTAACTGCAGGCCATTAATCGTAGACCTTGTAAGTATTGTATTTAAATGTAAGAATTTAAGTATTTTTTTACGTGTCATTACTTGTATTAATAGAGAATAATTGATGTGTTGAGAAACAATTTAATTTCGTCAATTGCGTTTCTTTAAAATAACGTTAGTAGAATTAAGTGTTATGCAATAGAAATAAATATCGCTTGCATATACAGCATACTAGAATAATGTGTGTAACTGTTAATATTCAGAACCGGCTGCAGCTGGGTCATTAATTTTATAGGGTGGAGGAGCACCGCTGTGTACTTTGTACGGTAACTCCACCATAATTAACATTTATCTTTACCTAACTATCAGGCATAAATTTAGTTACAGCACTTTAAATTATGTCACTTAATCGAAAATCTTTACATACTAGACACGTAATCATAAGACCCTGATATTTGTCTACATAGTACAAAACAAGTGTGGTGATGTTGGGGCGGTGAAAACAATTTTTGACCAGGGAACAATGGCAAGCGAGTCCAAATCGAAGAGCAATCTTAAAACTATGAAATTGTTCGGCACTTGGTACCGATATGATTATGATCTTACACCTTAAAAGTGAATAGAATTGTCGTCACGGTATATCGCTCTCACACTAGAAACATCAATCATTATTTGCACTACTAAATAGGATTGAATAGTCGAGGAGCTGAGTTTACGACAAAAAATTACTGTACTCGTATGAACGTAATGCCGGTCGATTAATATCAGTTGTTCATTGGTTGATGACATAAGGTTCATCTTTGATAAACAAAACCCTATAATTGCCTTATAGTCGGTAGAAATTAGTTTAAAAAGAAGCAAGAATTCAAATTAAATTACTTAGAAATTGCAATTTGGGTAAATAAAGAAATA
>NW_023593949.1:0-18168 GCF_014839805.1 Manduca sexta
ACTCTTCCGTTAGTGAGTACTATTTGTTCCTGTACATTGCTTCTTATGAACATTTGCTCAAGTTATATAGACTTTATTTATCAGTGTTACGACCTTTTGTACTGCGCACTTATAAATTTATAAAAAAGACTACTACAAAAACACATTTCATTTTCAAATATTAAAATTACAGGTATTTCGTGAAACTGTAATGGATTTATCTGGTTGTTAATGCCTTTATTATGTTTAAACTAATGTACCACGCGTTATTTTATCTAGCTCTTAAATTTACATGAATATTTTCTGCACAGATTTTTAAATCTAATGTTTATGGACATTTCAGCTTCGATAAACTTTTAAAAGCTAGAATATCATACACATATACTCACGATTTCTATCCCCAAAGTGGTAGACAGAAGCGCATCTGGTGCACTCACTTTTCGTCGTGTGTATGTGTCTATTGTAATATATAGGGCACAAATTCCAGACTCCAGGCTGATACTAAGTCGAAATACCCAACATCAGTGCCCGACCCGGGGCTCAAACCCGCGATCTTAGCACTGCAGTCGTACCATAAAACAACTACGCCACTGAGGTGAAACATCATACTTAACATTAATAAAAGAATTGGTCGTATATTAAACCCACGCGCAAAACTTATAAATTATATTTAAGTGTGTAGGTTTCATCACAACATTTTGTGCCATAAATTATAAACATTAATTAGTTAATGTAACATAAATTAGATTATATTTCTAGTTCCAAAATAGGTACAAATTTAGAAGCTGTGGAGGTGAACAAATCTGCCTAATTCCTTTGTATAAATATTTATGTAACGTATAGGTATAGTTGAAACTTCATTTTATTGAGAGTATGGGTATTATGTCTGTATTGTAGATATTTTGTATTAATCTATTATATAGTTTGTTAAAAATACTATACATTCGTATGTAGTAATTCAATTCTGAAAATTGTCTGGATCACTTTTGTTTTATCTAGGTATGGTATCTTTAAATCACTAGGTGCATTTTTGGACATTCTTTCCCTTATTGAACAAGCTTGATCTTATGTTTTGTTTAATTTATGAAATCACTACTTAAAAACTGCCGCATAAGTGTATTGTGGTTGGGACAATCATCTCCTGCATATCCATATCCAAAACTCTATATGGACCCCATTCCGCTTACCAAGTGTTGTGAGATGTCATAGTCATGCCCGTATATTTGTGTCGAAGGCCAATCATCTCACGTCATCCTAAACTTCATCAGGTATAGTGCGGTGTCATTTCGATGCCCTTATAAAAAAAAAAAAAATCTATGACCTTTATTTGTTGTTATGTGTGTGTTTAAATACTGAAATCATTTCTTAAAAACCATCGCACAATCAAATGCCATATCAACGCAGGTGGTCGATACAATATTCAAGCAATTATGCTTAGCTTATCGCATTGTATCACATTAGCAAATTAGTGTCACCTTCCCGTTTCGATACAATCGAAATAAGACCACACGTGTGAGTCAATAATTGAAGTATGGTTTATTTTTATGCCTTGGTTTAGAGCGTGTTTGAGCTTGATTCGTGCGGTCCTGGATTCAAAGCAAGTCAGACAATACGTGAAATTTTCGATTTGATAAAGATCTTAGTTGCGCGATTGTAATTTTCGCTTAATGTGGTGATAGACTCCATTACACCATGCAATGGGTTATGATTTTGCCTACTCTTCGAAAAGAGACTAAAGATGATTCCTTCCATATTAAAACTGACATCAAACCCAAATAAATAAATATCTTATAAAATATAACTTTATAATGATGAACAGAATAATACTAAGACACATCAGAATACCAAGCAAGTTTTCCACAATCTCAATATCCATAGATAGAGTGAATAAACGGTGTCCTAAGGCGGCGACTACACAAGGCGGTAAAACGCTGCAAATTGCATGGGTCCACATCATAACGGGCCGCGCGGAAATGGCACGTGTTGTGCGATTTCCATCGATAGCTCGAGACTTTATGTTGAAATTGTTTGTTCTACAGGATTGGTTGGGTTAAAATGTCTGTGAAGTAGATTTGTCTGTTTGATGACAAGGATTGTGTGATGAAGTTTGAAATTGTTGTTAGACATGAGGCAATATCTTATGTATTTTGGTACCTAATCAGGCATGAAACTTTTGTATTTCAAAGTTCTAAAGGACGATGTTACGTTGAAATAAAACTATATTGTGGATTTAATCGTGATTTTTATATCATAATTTTCTCCCGACGTTTCAAAGACTTTGCAGCCGTTATGGTCACGGGGTAGACTAAGGTGTTGGTCATCCAAAAAGTCAAGGTTACAATATCTACCCAAATTTTAAAATTACAATTTTTAAATTTGTTTAGCAGCAAAGTCTTCGATGCTTTGGGAGAAAATTATAATATAAGCACCGCGATAAAATAGTTTTATTTCAAAGTCTCACATTCGCGCAAACATAAGAAATCTTGATTACGTTACGGTTTAAGGGTGTGATACAATTAACCCAATAACTAACAATTGACCTAATTCCCTTGATCTTTGGTAAAACTGGTACTTCGATAGTTAAAGTTCAAATATACAAGAGACAGTAGCAATTAAAAATCTCCATGGCCATCACAATCATACAGGCCAATCGCTTCTTCACGCTTTGCATAAGGTCGCAAACCTCTCATGGATTCTTCACATTTTTATAAGTACCGTTTCAATATCATTTAGCACCCATGTGCGGTTAAAAGCACCGTCGGCCATGTTAATGCATAGAACATTATCTCATTCATTGGCCCTAAAATGGCCAACGGAATTTCTATTGAAACGGAAAAATCTCAACTAATTCTCGTCAGGTATTTAAGACCGAGAGGAATTGGCTTCCATGCTTATCATTCCATCAAGGGGTGGTCAGCTAAAATCTTTTTATTGATTAAAAAGTTCTAATTATTTCCGGAGTTTCTAATCTTAATTTTTTCATAATAATTTAATTTAATCCGATATTTGAAATTTTATAATTCTGATTTCTAAATGCTTACCGACAATGACACAAAGCTACTTAAGGTTACCTATTTAAAAGAAAGAGTGGCTATATACAAATTATTTATTGACTACACGAAACGTCAGTAGCACCACAGATTTGTTATCTAAATAATTACGTAGGAGTCATAAGAGCTTGATATCGCCTGACTTCAAACGATAAACGCCTCTTTGTCTAATCTGATGGGAATGCCAAGAAGATGTTTTAAGATAAACCCTAATACCTATTTGGGCACAATAGCCACGTATGCCCACACTCCTCTCCTTGTATTGAGATGCAGCCGATCCGATGAGAGATAATAGCTCATTTAAAAGGAATGGTTCGTAAAAGCCATCATGTTCTTGCTGTAGAAGTTGTTTTCTATTCAAGTATGTGACATTGATGATTTTGGGACATATATTTTTGGGAAAAAAGCATTAAGTTTTTAAAATATCGATACGATTATGACGAAAGATTAATCAGTTTACAGTTACACGGCTTTGTTTCATTTCGGCGTGATCAAAATATCTCAAATAGGTGAAATCTATTAGGATTAAAATTCCTTGGCGTAGAGCTTAAAACATCGTTTCTTTATACCTAATATATTCCGAATATATTAGGTCGGATGCACAAGCCCAAGTACTAGATTGTGTCCCTATTACGAAATGTTTAGAATTTTCATTTTATACACCAAAACCTCTAACCTTAAAAATGGCGTAGCGTATACGATAAAATTTCATTAAATTTGAGCAATGCACTTACAATAGGGTACCGGACTCATTTTTGTTCTTTACTATTATCAAATATTTACGTAATATAAATTATAACACAGAAGGAATTATTAAAATCCGGTAAAAAATCAACAAGTTATAAGTCTTTGAATTTCGGTGGAAGGGGTAATTAACAAGAAACAGAAAAGAGACAAAATATCCACATGTGACGTCATCGGGAATTACGACGCGTGCGAAAAAAAGAGATGAAGCGATATCCCCACATCGCACCCACTTCTGCACGTTACAACATTTTAAATATGAATTACTCGCTCATTTTTTAACCAATTGTTATGCAGTTTTCGCAGGAGTGCTTCTTTTTCGTATTATTAACCATTAGATATAGAATAATGTACAAAATCAAGCATAGGCCGGTCCCCTATTACCCACCAATGCGTATCTATCAAAACCTAACCAACTTCTAAATAAAATTACTTTAACCCTGATCGTACAAAAATCTACCACGAACACAATACAATGATTTCCCTGAAAAGTACTTTTAGTACACCTATAAAACACCGTAATCTGTAACCAGTCGCTTGAGGTTAAACGAGTGTTTGGCAGTAAAGCTGAACTGTTCCGTGGCTTTGACATCCGATTCGATTCTGGTGGCTTCTAAATAAACCAGTGCTGTTTACATCCAGTCTTCAATGGCGGCGTTTTATCGTGCATTTCGGATTCTACTTCAATTGATTTTGGATTTGTTCGAATTTAAAGGTGTTTCATGTATGTTAAATGAAGTGCGAACTTTATCCCTGAGAATATGAGTTAAGATGTAATTTACATACCCATAGGTCTACTGACTTAAACCCACTCCATCTCATATTATGATAACTTTAAAGCCGTATTCCATATTATATATAGCCTCAAATCTACCTTCCCAATTTTTTTTAATTGCAGTCACATCAATTTTGTGGACCTAACCAGAAAAACCCGCGAGCTACGTATGAAATAGCGGAACCCGTCACCTCCTTTGCGTTTACACGCCCCTGTATAATTATTTGTAATCAAAATAAAGAAACATTAACGAATTCATTTGGAAAAAAATCAGTCAAACCCATCTCATTTCATATAAAAGTACACTATCTGATAATCTACATTATAATTATAAGTTACCACTAATAAAAGTCATGCGAATATAACACTACCCAATGCTTATTAATAATGATTAAGCGATCGACGTACACATTACGTACAATGTTGAAGCCAGCATGAGAGCGGTATTCCGGCTTACACTGGACAATAGCCCTTTCAGCCACTACAGAAGCACCGACAACGACGCTTTAGGCCAGGAGCTGTGCAAATAATTGCAATTATTATTTTCTTAATTATAATGTTTAATATAAGTAAGAAAATAATAATTTATTTATGTATTTCCTCCATAAGTACAGATACAGAGGAGTACTTGCAAGGTGTATAAATCCCAACTAGAGTAATGTATCTTAAAGGGGCTTCTACGTGTTGGATCCATGTCCCCACGCAAGCTTTCCAAAAGGACCGGCCTTTAAGCCATGATTCCCGCAGGAATGTTTAATATTTTTGAATAGATAGAACAATTTACTAAATATACAGAGAAAGGTAGCACACGACTATTCCTAAAAGAAAATTTTTAGTTTTCGCATTCAAATACTTCTTCTTGGTAATTTTTAATCTTGCACGAAAAGAAATTGTCTCAGATATCGATACTGTGAGATTTTTATAGATGAGACATAAAACTTATATCTTACTTTTGGTTTAAAATTTAAGACTTTATTTATCATATCTAGTATAAATCTTCAATAGATAATATTCATTGTGCCTTCCACGAAGACCACCAAATTAGCTTCTAAGTGCTATATGATTTATACATATTCAAACACATACTGTCCTATCTTAAGTAAAATATTTTTGAGTATCACTTTCTTAATGTTATAACTCGTAAAGACAACGGCTATTTATTTGGCCTCGGACAAAAATATCATCGGAGATATTTAAGCCGTCCATTACACTCTCATTACACGCGTCACTTAGGCACCAGAAGATAATTGTAAACTTTCTCGCAGTGGCCAAAGGTCCATATAACCCGATTACTACCACCTACCAGTTTCCCTTTACGTAAAACTAGCGACCCGTCCCGGCTTCGCACGAGTGCAATGCTGATACTAAATACACTACAGAAAACTGTGAACGTTGTATATAAAAACATAACGGCCCGCTCTGGCTTCGCACGGGTATAACATAACAAAATAACAGTTTTTCTCCACTATTTAATGGATGCTATTATACATATAAACCTTCCTCTTGAATCACTCTATCTATTAAAAAAACCCACATCTAAATCCGTTGCGTAGTTTTAAAGATTTAAGTATACAAAGGGACATAGGGACAGAGAAAGCGACTTTGTTTTATACTATGTAGTGATTTCTGTAGAGTCTAATTATCATCAGAACGATTTGCAGACCGCATTTATGAATATTGATATCTATATGTTATGTTGGGTTCCCTTTAGGAAAATTTCACCATTCGCCACTATAGCTCATATAAAAAAAAAAACATTCACGTCGAATTGATAACCTCCTTTCTTTGAAGTCGGTTAAAAGTCATGGTGGTTCAATATTTTAATGACAGTTGCAGTTGGCATTACCTTGTAAGGCTGTATCTACCATCACCCAGGTAGTAACCTAGAAACAAGTTTATATCCACACTCCATACGAAACACATTAACAACGTCTTAGCTAAAGTTTTTGTGAGACAATAAAACCGGGGTACTATCACTATCTTACCAGCCTATCCGTGCTATAGACAATTAGGCGATGATCCTATAGTCTCGCATTGACTTTGGGCCGTATGACCGGTGAAACCAATATAACCGTTCCATTCACCCTCAGTAGTGGCAGCAACAACGCATTATTTTCCTGCCAAAAAAAAAGAAAAAATAGTGACGGCATGGTCCATCACGAAACATCCTTTGTTGAATTTAAGGTACCCAAAAACTATCTAAATGTTCAAGTAATAACCTTTCACATTTAACTTGAAATGATTAATACAACTCGCTTTAACATCTCATGATGAGCTCCCGCACTAACATTATAACTGCGTCATGTTTGTTTGTAATTAACGACTCGTGTTCGTATAAGAACATTGTTCTAACTACCCGGTTGTCGATAAATAACAACTGTTTGTGCGGTAATGTGATCCCATGACGTCATGTTGATTTTGAAAAAGGAACAATCGTTTGGTTAAGTTGTTGTTCTGCGTATTACAATGTTCTGATCAACTTGGTAAACACTCATAATGGAGAAAAGGTATTTATTAGAAAATCACGCAAATCGGTTTACGAATCTTAGAGAAATCGATGTAGTAAATGTCATACATGAAACCAAAGACACGGATGAGAACCGCCTCTTTTTTTGATACACGGTTAAATAATAATATGTTTCATCTTTCCAATAGTTTCATCCAGCTTTTAAGCAAAGCATACAATTTTGATAATAATTTATAGCATTTTTTTATGTCAACACACACTTTAGATGTTAAAATACCTACTACACCATTTTATAAGACAAAAATTGATTATATATACCTAATTCGGTTCTCAATGACATTCCTAATTTACTGTAATTTGTTTTTTAAATCAACTCATTTTCGAGAATATCATTTATTCCTATCGTAACTCCATAATTCTAAACCAATTGTACAAGTGTAACAATCCCGAGAACTCTAACTGTTATGTCTTGCGTAATTTAAAACAACCACGCAATCGGCTCCGACATAAACTATTTTAGTTTTGCAAAAGTAAACAACGTATTTCAACATGGAACAATAGAGTTGTCCGAGTGTGACCCTACGCGTACTTGTTTATTTTAGGCACATATTGCTATGGTAGTTATGGCTTTGCGGGAGTGAAACCATGTGCAGTATCAAGTTGATTCCAGGGCACGGGCTTTAGGTTTTTGTAGTAATGTACATATTCAATATTATTAATTGTCTCATCACTAGCTGTGGCCGCGGCTCCGCCTGCGTGGAAATTAGTGTGTCAAAGATTTGCCGCGTAAATCCCGATCCGCGAGATTTTTTACAATCACGCGACGTCTTCAACAGTAATCTTTATATTTCAGTAAAATTACATAAAACTGTAATGTACTATTAACCTAAACATCACGAATTCCACTACCTTTAGTAAGAACCGTACAAAAAACCGTTCAGTAGATTTCGAGAAAATCGATGAAATAAAGTCAGCTTTTGGGGACTTTGTTTTATAATATGTATAAATAGATAGATTGCAAAAATTTTTTTTTTACGAAATCTGCATTCCTCGTGATTAAGACTTACAAATCATAAATATTTTTTAGCCAAAACAGATCAAAGTTTAAAAGTTCATTATTTACACAAATCCACCCAAGCCTGTCAATACGCAGTATAGCATGATTAAAGCATAAAGTTTGATCAAGTAAAAAACAACTGTAGTCAACTCAAATGGTGCATAAAATTATACCAATAAGTAGGCAGAGACCTTGACTGTAATAAACCAGTATCCAAAGAACGGGAATGTCTAACATGTAGTGTGGCAGAACACGGTAATTCCTTGTCATTATGGTATTATTTATAACCAGAGCGACTCCGGCGCACCGGTAGAAAGGCACTGAATGTACTACGGTGACATAGATTAAGTGTGCAGATAGGCAGCTTCATTGTAAAGATGATATCGTTTTGGCGTAGAAATAGTAAAAAAGTGACGTTTCTCTCTAAATTTTTAAACAGCCTGCCAGACAAGTCTGAATTAAGAACGCATTTTATTTTAACAAGTCTGTGAAAGCAACATTTATATTAAGGAATTACGGTACGATTGACGTTAATAACTGTATATAAAAATCAAGTACTTTTTATTGCATTATATACTTATATAATTATTTTGTTTTCATATTAAAAAAAAACATTATAATGTGAGGGTATCGGAAATTGTAACATGATATATACAAATACAATTAAACAACTCAATAGCTGAGATACAGTTCTTACGTAGGCATATATTGTAAAGTACTTTACACCGTCTGTTTTAAATACATCTCCTCTTTGCCACCGTAACGCCGGCGGCTTCCCAACCTGTTCTCCGGAGAGAGCAGTCATACGTCATTGGCTTGGCTTAAAAATTATTCCTACATTATATAATAAATCATAGTGAACCGGTAATTAAGTCAGTCATAACCAAAACCTCCAAATAAAAAGAGTTCAGTAATTTTTTCACATTAAATACCCATTTCTGTTGTACCGCTGCATCTAAACGATCATCGATAAAGTTTTTTACACGTTGTTTTTCTTTTGCTTGAATTATTAATCGTCATCGGTGAATGACATGATGAGTAAATGTTAGTAAGAACGTGTTCTACTTTTCAACAGCTATTAGCGGTGGAGATACAAACATTTCTTTTTGTTTATGAAGCATTAAGTTCACGACATATTCGTCCTTATTTAAATAAAAGAAAGTTGATAATGGGGTAACTATGTAGAAAGTGCTTTCGAAATAACTTCTTTAGTACATACATTTTAGTTATTGTTTTGAATGACGAGACGAGCTTGCCGTTCTTCCTATGGTAAACGATACGACCGCTCATAAACAGTAGAAACACCATCCAACACCTTGAATTACAAAGTATTGTTTGGTATTCCATTTCCATTCCTGAAACATGAGATGTCAAGTCTCATTATATCCAGTAGTTACACTGGCTTCAATGTCCTTCAAACCGGAACACAGCAGTGACTACATACTGCTGCTTGGCGGCCGAAATAGACATTGCGGTGATACCTACCCAGGCGGAATTTCACATATGGAAGACCTACCACAAGTTAACATTACATACTTTTACGAAATGTATGTCCAACTAATGTTCCCACGTTGAACTTTGATATATTGCAATTACTTTAAAAAAAGTCTTTATTCTTATAACGCTTAAACTTAAAATCCTACACAAGTTTAATAAATTCCATATCATCGTCCTGAGTAAACAAATTAATTTCGAAACGTAAATATGTACCGTTATACACTTATACCGAGTGTCATTTCGCAATCCGTATTTGAAGTGAAACCCAAGTTTTTAAGGAAAAAATTACGCGATCCTAAACAAACCTGGCTTACAATACGGCTAGAAGTCGAGGGCCTTAAGAGGGTGAGGATGAAAGAAAACTGAATTATATAAACCTTAACAAGCTTTTTATAATTCTGATATAATTTTAAACAAAAAATATACAATAGTGCATTGCTAGAATGATCTCGATTAATGAAAGATATTTCGTCTTTGGTGATCATACGGCTAATTGTATCATAGATTATAAGAACTGTACAAATTTTATAGAAGTTGACACAAAAATACAATGATCAAAGTGTCAACTATATTCTTATATACGGTGATCAAATAAGTAAGTACTATATTATCTGTCTAATCTTTAGCTGGCGAATAAATTTAACTTGAATAATATCAACCCTGTATTATACTGTCCCACTGTTGGGCACGGGCCTCCTCTACTACTCAGAGGGATTAGGCCTAGTCCACCACGCCGGCCTAGTGCGGATTGGTAGACTTCACACACCCTCGAAAATTCCTATAGAGAATTTCTCAGGTATGCAGGTTTCCTCACGATGTTTTCCTTCACCGTTATAGCAAGCAATAATTCACAAAGATTTTCAAAATTAACTTTAATATTGTTAAATAGGCCCTTAATACTGTACAATAAAGAGTTATATCAAGTTACAAATGTGACTAGCATGCTATAATTGCATATTGGTATTCAAGAAAACAGAACGCTACCTAGGTAATGTATTGGAAAGCGCAAGCCATCATTTACTACAGGATTATTTCAAAATTTGGCCCAAATACGTCGTTTATAAATTAATAGACTGAGCTTGTAACTAGTATCAGAATTTTCGAGCAATCTATTAAACAGCAGGATTATAGGGCCTTTCTAAATCACTGTGGGACGTTGATTACGCTTTGAAGACTTAGCTACTACCAATTTTGCAGGACAAATACCGATTTGTAGGTTACAAACTAATCTGCTTTATATAGCTATTTGTATACACTAACTAAAAATAAATTTTTACTGGCTCTTGTACGAAATCAGTTTAAGTAGATGTCCTGTGCTATTGTGATATAGTGAAATATGTGGCTTTTCAATTCGACCAAGTCATGTAACTACGTTGCCGTTGCTTGGAATTTGTGTCTGATATCAAATATTTGCTACTATTAAATTTAATCAGCGCTGCAGTATCGGTCACGCTGGTACTGCAGCAAGAAGCTGAATGAGGGTTCCCATTCTGGGCACAATGAGTATAATTGTGTATTTTTCTTTATATGTTTTGTTTTTCTCTGTTTATATTGTACATGTTATACTGTTATTGTCCCGATAATAAAACTTTCTTTCTTTCTTCTTTCATAAAGTCGAGGTGGGATAATATATTGACAGACAGTGGGTGATCTGATCTGCCTACCAACTCGGGGACTTCGATGTAAGCCTAAGTATATGACAAATAACTAGCTTCAACAATACAGTCCAATATCTATGTACCTAACAAATATAAAATATCACAGCTTTAAAAAAAATCGAAAATATTAACAACAGCAGAACAAATGACCTCTACTTAAAAATAATAACAGCAATGAAATATCACATAGCGCTGACTTTCAACTTGCGAAACAAAACGATTGCACACAGCTAACACCCACAAGTGTAAATATGACCGGCAAAAAAGTCAATAAATCATGACGCTAATCGTGTGCACGGAAGCTGTGGAGATCAAGAAGCGGGTAGAACGCCCACTAAGCCATCAGCGTAACTTATTACACACTATATTGATCGACCCTCTACTCGTTTCGATGGTAATTTGCTTTAATAACTTTAAAAACTCATTAGGTAAGGTTGTTGTACACTGAGCAGACTTTGAAATTCGAATGCCTTTTGAAAAACGAATCCTTATTTTTTTTTCTTTATTTCAGCTAGCATTTCGTCAAATATTTCAATTATAACTACTGCAATGGAAACAAAGATGTACTCACAAATAAAAATGACTCAAAATTCTAACTAATTGACGTCTCCATTCATATTTCTTGTTGCATAACTATGTTATTCTTAAAATAAACTTCAAATTACTTTAATACGGGATAGATAACTTATTACAAGAGTTATGTCAAGTCTTTCGAGCGACTTATTCCTCTCATCGTTTAGTTGTACAAAAACTATGTCATATTAATTTCTTAACTACCCAAATGCTGACTATGACACTGACCTAAGGTTTTAAAAAACAGTTGTCCATTTAGGTCCGTGATTTCCATTCCTCTATAGGTGTTAACAATTTGTATAAAGTAATTTCTACCATCCTTATCTATATGGTTATTGTCGAAGTGACTTGAAGTTTTATTAACACCTGTGAATCAACCGATAAGTGGCGTTGCGTAATTATTGTTTTAATACAATTTGATAGAGAATTAAGTATATGGGTCTATTAACACTCTAAGAGAAATATTATAAAGCTTTTTAAACAACTGAACAGCGTCTTTATTGAGATGACAGAATGACATAATAAATGGTGTAGTATTTTTATTTAGTGTACCTACTACGATTAAGAAAGAGGCATATAAATGTGACTTCAGGAACAGTGCCAGAAATTAAATTGTCATAACGATGAAAAGAATCTTTTTTTTTTTTTGCTTTGAATGACGAAACGAGCTTGCGTTCGCCTGATGATACGCGATAAACGCCCAGAAACAGTAGAAACACTATGCAACACCTTGAATTACAAAGTATTATTTGGTGATCCATTATGCTCGCCATCCTGACACATAAGATATTAAATCTTATTATGTCCAATTACACTGGCTTAAGGCGATACCTCAAGGTCCATTTTCATACATTTTGTTTCACCTTTAATCTGGGTAACTAAACAAGTATTGGCAAGTAAAGAATTTAAATTCACGTCTAGTTAGTGATTAGTTCTCGCAGTTGAAAGAAAAACGTAAAAATAATTAATAATCATGGATATTTCGGCCTTTAAAATTTAATATGACGAAATTTTGACGAAATGAAAATGGACCTTGAGGTATCGCCTTAAATGTCATCCGTAAGGTAATAAAGAAACATTTCCAATTATCTAACATTTAATTGGATCATTCAAACAAAATAACCATTTAATTCAACAGCTAAAGAATAGACCGAGTTAAGACGATAAAATCGAATACAATAGTTGAGAAAGAAAATAATCGTAAAAGGAAAAGGCGATTCGGAAGTGGGCACAAGTTTCAAGGCTGCCATTCAGGCCCCTGAATAAATTAGTTTCCGTTATGTACGGGCCGGGCCAATAAAAGTTTTTAAACAAAAGAATCATAAAACGAATCGCCAAAGTTCGGTAGCAAGCAACAGGGGTACTTCAATGATTTATTGTAGAAACGGGACACAATTGGCTGGAAACTTTTCAAATAAATTAGTTTTGAGATAAACATGTGTTATGACAATGGTTTCTCGTTTCGGAATATTTGCTTAATTGAGTTGTAACAAAAATAATAGATACAAAGCTAGTGTTGTAAACAAATGTTTCGGTAGCAATTGAAAAGTCACTTTGTTTGTAAGAGTTTAAAATTCGATTACGTTTGCATGATTTATTTTTATTTTTACGTAGTAATATATTTCATAAATAATATTATTTGTGTACATGAAATGTTCAATGAAAGTTATAGGCCCTTATAACAAAGTTTTAGTAGTAGCTGTACTGCTTCCTGTCACCTAGCATTAGTCAAATATTATTATTGTTTTATATTATTTTTTATAATAGCCTAGTTGGAAAAGAAACGGACTGCCGAGACGCATGTTCCTAGGTTCAAAAGTGATCAGGAATAAGTTAGGAAAGCACATGAAGCGCACTTTGTATTGTATTCACATCACAAAGAATTATAATTAAGTGATATCATAAATATAATAGATAGAAGTTAAGTATAATTAAGGAAATAATGTAGTAGTATTATAAAAAATAAAGAAAAGGAACCCTTATGCTAGTAATGGGGAAGAAGAGTTGGACAAAGACACAATATTGTAGGACATATTCCTTATACTGACTAATCATTATTTCGAGCTAATAATAACACATTTCAATCTACCGCTGCAAAGGCTTGGTCTAACATATAAAATAAATGAGGCAATGCGTAACGTCGATAGTTACTGTTTTTACTTCAAATAGCTTCTGCAGCGTATGGTAAAACGACTTTTTTCTTCAAACCAACCTCAGTTATACTGAATGTAAAGCATCTCTTACTTCTTAGAAATCATTGATCAATGACTTAAACTGTTCGCTGAAATACAAAATCCTTACATGGTGATTGGTTCGATCACAATTCCTACCTATCGCATTAGTAATACAGTCGTGAATCTATGCTAAATATAAATAGCATCATGAATGATCGTGTGATCTATTTAGTTGCGACTGCAATTTTAAGCGATATACACCAGTAGTTATATATGACATAGGCCTTAGACAAATTGCAAATCTTTCATTCTATTATCTTTCTACATATGTGGCTTATTTATTCGTTCGCTTTGACCACGTGACAGCGCTGGAATATCGCTTACTTACTATGACAAGGTTCTTTGTTAATTTTTATTAGGTTGGAAAAATTCGATTTAAAATTTTCGTATTGCCAAAAATTTTAAACGACAATAATTAATGGTTACCTCTTTATTTATACTTCCTGATTATTGCATTTTTTTTTCTGAGAAAGACATAGATTTATACAATATGTATAAATGAATTTATGTAAAAAATATAACATAGAACCTTGTAATAGTGATCCAGCGATATGTCATACCTTTTCTGTTAACTTCAACTGTAAAGCCTTTTGAGTGGTGTTTTTGTGTTGTTATAACGCGCTATCCTCAAACTACTCTACTAAAATTTCATTAATAAAAGCTGCATTATCCCTGAGTGCTATACACCACTTTTATTTCGGGAACGGGCTCATAAGCAGGCGGAACAGCGACCGAATTTAATAGTTCCATAAAGAATATATCGTGGTGAGTGTGGCTATGTTTTACGCAACATAATGACAAGAGGGCATGTGGCTCGCCTGATGGTAAACGCAATATAACTCAGAACATTAAATAATTACCAAAGTATTTCATGACACTGGCCTCAGTACATATCCATTGGCAGGCTAAATGACTTACCGCCATTTTTGAATATGGCGGCTAAGCGACATTAATTTAAGATTGAGTTTCATTTAGTAGTTTCTGAGATTAGTTCGCTCAAACAAGAAAACTCTTCAGCTTTATAATATCAATATAATAATAATAATAATAATATCAGCCCTGTATTATATACTTGCCCACTGCTGAGCACGGGCCTCCTCTACTACTGAGAGGGATTAGGCCTTAGTCCACCACGCTGGCCTAGTGCGGATTGGTAGACTTCACACACCCTCGAAATTCCTATAGAGAACTTCTCAGGTATGCAGGTTTCCTCACGATGTTTTCCTTCACCGTTAAAGCAAGCGATAATTCACAAAGAATACACACATAATTTATTAGAAAAATCAGAGGTGTGTGCCACTTGGGATTTTGAACCTGCGGACATTCGTCTCGGCAGTCCGTTCCACAACCAACTAGGCTATCGCCGCTTCATATATAGATTAGTACATTTTCTCTATTCATCTAATCTACACAAAAAAAAATAACAAAGAAATAATGTCGCTTAAGTTATTCAGCCTGCTAATCGTTAATATTTTTATCTTCTTTCATACCCCCCATTACTTCCAGTAGGAATGTCCCCAAAAAGGCACACGATCTAAATTGTAAACAGTACTGCAGTTTGAAATAGCAGAATCAGTCAATACGAGAGACTACTAACCTAGTAAACTAAATATTTCAGGTGACCTAACATTTATATCGAAGTTAAATCCAAATAAGCGCCCATTGCTTCGTAAATATGATTTATAGCGTCACGTGCTGAATATGTAAGTGAAAATAAATATGTTAAACCTGTATATTATACAGTCGGATGCCTGCATAGTAAAATGTCCATGTTTTATATTCAATACAATACGTAACGGGGTATGTTAATTTATTAAAAAACTATCGTACATACATCGCGGCTTAATATTCAAAGGGGTAGACAGAAGCTGTAATGATTGCATCCTCCATCACGCTATTTTTGGTAGGAGCCAAAACTTCATTTACTTTTTTTTTGTTTTTACAATAAATACAATAATTATACAATACTAGCATCTATCAAACCACAGAGGTTTACACTAGAGCTGATAAGAGTTTACAACAGTAACGATATATAACTAAAGGTTATATATCGTTACTGTTTAGTATATATAATATACAAAACCTGTAATTATTATTCCTAATAACTTAAGGTGTGCTTGCCTAAAAAGCGATCTCAAATCTTCTGCTATAAGATTTGTGAGGCGATCAAACATTACCCTCAAATATATAAATTTATAATATTTTTACGGTATTTGTATACTATATGAATATAATTTTTTTTCAGGCATTTCAAAAATATGTTTTTGGAATTAATTTTTGCTTTAAATCACATTAATTTTGCTGTCGGTTAAGTATAATTTGTACGTTAATGTCTATGATGTGTGTATTAAATCGCAATGAATCAAATTATCCCTCCTAAATCACACCAAAAATCATAAATAGACAGAAAAGGTAAAAATAATGTCAAACGCACCCCGATCGTTAAAAGTCATTTCCAAATCCATAAATATTCAAAACACGTGTACGTATCGTACAAAAATTGTATGACAATGATGTTTTTTTCATCTCGCGAACAAACCTAACAGACAATGGGCAAATTAAATTTTATTTGATGCCGACCGCTGCCACCGAATGCAGGGTTGTGTATCTGTTTGGCATAAACAGCGCGTCACGACATACGCTACTGTGCATAGTTGAGTGTAATGTAGTGGGATAAGTTTGTTTTACTATAACCCTATTCTAAAAAAATAAACTAAGATTTTCCCATTGCCCAATTTCACATCATAAGAGCCCATTTAAAATATTAACTAACCTCAGTATTTATTATATAAGTTTGGCACATAGTGAACCAGTGTACAGATTTCTTTTTTTTTTACTTTATTAACAAAATCATAAACAAAAAATAACGCTTTTATGAACAATAATATCATCATAATTATACCGCATGTACTAGCACAAAAAAACTTTTTTTTATTTATCTACAAAATAAGAAGCAATAGTGTCCTCTATAAGGTACTTATTACAACTAAAAATAGCATTTGTCATACCGCAAATAACACTGTGTCGCTTAGCAATAAAATTTTGTACGTACGCGAGCTTGAACATCGGTTCTGGTCTGTTGGTTCTGCATATGTAATGCCGGCAAAGTTACAAAAAACGGCGATTAAACACAACCCTTGCCGGTTTTTGTCCCGCAATCGGCGGCACAATCTTTCAAGTCTGCAAGATAAGTTCTCAGTATTTTAAAATTAGCACTTAATAAACTTGGGTTAATTAGTACTTTGCACTAGTCTACTTTTTGTCTGTAACAAGATCTTCACGGTAGTTAATTTAGGGTTGTATTGGCTGTGATTGGATCAAATATTTGTTGAGTAGAAATTGTTATAAAATATATTGATGTCATGTTTAATGATGCAACGGTAGACAAAATAGCTTTGCGTTATTTTAAAATTTAAGACATATCAGAAAAAATGTTTTAAATAAAAGAAGAAAAGGAGGAGCAACTAAAAGTACATTTAAGTGAACATTGTATTTAAAAGACAATAGACTCGAGACAAAAATATCCTGAGCTTTGTCGCTCATTATAAAACAGAAGCTAAAATAACCATTGTGCCGCTGTCAAAACTCAATAACAAAATATGTAGTGAGCAACAACGTCGCAATAAACTTGGAAATGTTTACGACATCCCAAATTTCTGTGCCGGTAGCACCAAGACTTTTGTCTTTAACTCGGAGGGCATTTATTGCCCATTTTGCCTTATTCTTTCACGGCCCGGGCCATT
Source organism: Manduca sexta (assembly GCF_014839805.1). Classification (NCBI taxonomy): domain Eukaryota; kingdom Metazoa; phylum Arthropoda; class Insecta; order Lepidoptera; family Sphingidae; genus Manduca; species Manduca sexta. Next base: position 17,778 of record NW_023593949.1, read on the forward strand.
TTTTGTCCTATCTCTTAAATAAGACATAATGTTCTAAGAAACGGCACATTAGAATGTATTCGGCTTTCTCTTTTTGTTAAACACGTACTATTTTATGACCAATTGTTTTACTTAGTTATGAAAAAATGTCCAGAAGTAAATGAAATGCAAACTTGTTTCACACACCAACGGATCTTTTGTGCACGCACGTGATGAGTTGTAATCACTTCATACGATGCGATAAAAGATAAATTAAAACCACGCCTCAATGAGCCGCGTACAATGGGACATCACTTACACGCATTATGCCCGGCCTGTCGCTTGTATAGGCCCATTCAAATGTGTTAATAATCATTTATCAGTTTGAGAGCGAAATATCTTTGTTTTATTTCAATAATTATACTAAAACACC
>NW_023593950.1:0-18158 GCF_014839805.1 Manduca sexta
TTTTTCCAAATTATTTCACATTACAGAGTATAATTTATCACTTACTAATTTACAGTAGCAATTTTCATTGTGTTTCACAAGTGGGAGGAGGTTCGCAATTTGATACGTATCTCACCCCATGTATGTGAAGTTGCCAATTAGGAACTGGCTAGCATGGTGGATTAAGGCCTAATACCGCTCAATAGAAAAGCCCGTACAGTGGAACAGTATATACAGAGCCGATATATATGTTAATGATGGTAATTTTGTGCCAAATACGAAAATCTGTACAGCGGTTTGTGAGCATACTTCGAATCATTTAAACACGCATTACATTCGTGGTAATACTAAATTTCAGGAAAAATGAAAAGTGAGCATAGTCAACCCCACTAGCACCAAATAATAGGAAGCACACCTTTAATAATACCAATACGAATGAAACCACACAAACTATTTATATTATAATTGCTCTCGGATTCGCCCACGTAAAATTTTGAAGATAAAAGTCCGCTATATATTTTCCCCGGGTCTCAATCTATCGCCATACCAAATTTCATCGAAATCCGAAAGGTGGTTTGAAGATTATCGCGTTCCGACAGACATATACACATGCGGCAGGGGATTCTGTTTTATTCAATATTTTTTAGATCTTTTTAAGAGGAACAATTCCGTCATACATGATTATGGCGTAACTTTAACCGTTTATACACGGCGCACGCAACTCTGCACGCAAGCTCTGAAAAGGTATATATTATTCCCGTTTTTGCGACATTTTCATTCATGCTCCGCTCCTATTAGTCATAGCGTGATATTCCCGATGAATGAGCTATCCATCACTAAAACAATTTTAAATTTGTACCAATAATTTCTGACATTAGCGGGTTTAAACAAACGAACTCTGCAGTTGTATATGTAGGATATTAGCGAAATAAAAGCTCTTATATTAGATACTTATTTCTGTATATTATTTTGAAGGTTTACAATTAACAGCTAAAAAGTGTTCTACATAACCGCCGACGGTGTGTCGCCATAAATGCGGCAAAAATTAAAATTATGCAAATTGCGTTCCATTTCTTACAGTTTATTAGTATATAATTTCTCCCAACGTTTCGAAGACTTTGCAGCCTTCATGTTGGGTCGTCCGAAAAGATATTACAATATCTACCTACATTTTACAACAATAAAACCGTAATAAAAGAAAAATAGTTTTATTACAATGTCTAACATTCACGTAAACAAAAGAAATCATTATCCACACATACAATAGGATAGTAGTAGTGGCATTAGAGCGCGTAAAATCATAATAACTTTTCATTAATATTTATTTTGTTCGAAACTTACTTTTTATTTTACATCTACAGTTCGATTAACTTGTGTTATTCTCAAGAAAATTAATATGTTTCATTTAGTAACGCAATGTCAAAATGACCCTGTCTGGAGCGATCTATTAGAGCCTTTAGCGTCTTCACTAAAGCATGCTTGGCAACACCACCTGCTCCACCATACAGACCAGTGGCGTAGCTAGGCGTGGGCGAAATGGGTCTTGCCCACGGCCTCACACTTAAAGAAGCCTCGTGTGGCTTCTTTAGATACGATGGCATCAGATATCAAGATTTTTTTGGGTAATTCTTGGGCATGAAAATAAAAGGGGTCGATGCGACTTCGCTCACGTCTATATTCACGCTACGCCACTGGTACCGACGCTAAGGGTTCCGCCAGTTTCTAGAAGCCACGAATGGTCAGTCGCCCTTATCCCTTGGAGCCTGGGGTGGCCACTCCTTTCGCCTTAACAGGTCGACCGAGTAGAATAGCATCAACCACCTCATTATCACCAGCTCGTTGAAGTCTACTGGACATAGGCCTCTCCCACACGCCACAGAACCCGGCCTGCTTCTTTATGGACGCACTCACTGCCGGCTCTCTTGTGTAAGTCATGCTCCTATCATCTGATACACGTCACGCATTTATCCCCGAAGGCGTAACCAGAGGCAACCAAGGCTCCCACTTCGCCAAGTGTGTTCCGTCCCAGGATGTGATAGGGGGCGAGCCTATCGCCATATCCGACAAATTCCAGACTCCAGGCTGATACAGGAAAAACCAAATATCAATGCCCGACCCGGTATTCGAGACCCAGGACCTCAGATCGTCGTACCGCGCATAGTCAACTACGCCACCGAGGCAGTACCACGTGATGTACTTAAAATAAATCCACCACCCAGTTAATTAAATGACAACTCATAACCGCCCTGAAACAATCACTCGATCACTTACTCGATCAAGTTATCAAGATTTTTGAACCACATCGTCGCGTCCTGGTAATGGAAGTCATCGCCCATTGTAACCAGTATGTTGTCGGTGCGATACGCCAACGCCATTTTGAAACACGTCGATATGAAATCGTCGATCTACGAAGATTTCATTTTATAAATCATGCTTTTATACCCACAAGGTAGGCAGAGGCAAGAGCGTCGCCAGCCGAGGGCCCAGGGGGGGCAAGTTGATATGGAGAATGAGAAAAGTACGAATTGTAGGGACAGTCCAGAGCAGATGTTTCTCCCCCACGCTCTCTCTCCTGCTTTCACAATAACAGAGCAGAGCGTAGTTGAGCGTACGTATTAGGAATGGAATTGGTGAATTCATTCGATTTTCGACGTACGGGAATGATCGATCGAGGCAGTCAATTTAAACTCCTCAGGAGTTTGGTTGCTTTACATTTGACAACTGGCAACACCCTTGGGAAAAGGTGCAACCAATGCAAGCACTTTTTTCCGTGTGTAATCATGATGTGATAGGGGCGAACCTATCGCCTTATATATTTTGCCCGACCGGAGATCGACCACGCACTCAGCCCGGCAGGCGTCACGCGTACGCAATACAACTACGCCAAAATTAATTTTGTTTAGCTTATAGTTCTATAATATAAATATAATATCAGCCCTCTATTATATACCGTCCTACTGCTGGGCACGGGCCTCCTCTACTACTGAGAGGAATTAGTCCACCACGCTGTAGTGCGGGTAGACTTCACACATCCTCAAAATTCCTATAGAGAACTACTCAGGTATGCAGGTTTTCTCACGATGTTTTCCTTCACCGTTAAAGCAAGCGATAATTCCAAAGAATCCGCATATTTTATAGAAAATGTAGAGTTGTGTTTGAGTTTTTAACCTGCGCACATTCGTCTCGGCAGTCCGTTCCACAACCAACTAGGCTATCACCTCTTTATGGTATTAGGATAAAAATATTATTGTGTGGGTATTTGTGACACTCTTTACTTTAAAACACTGAGCATTTGAATGACCACTAGTCATTGACATTCGTACCGGTCTGTTGATATCTTAGTGAAAGTATTTCTGTAAATTCAGCGATAGTTCTTTTTACTTTAATCGTAATTGCTTTAGTTCCTAACAGTATAATTTAATGACGAGTCATTTCTGACAGTAAGCGCCCTGACAAACAACATCCTTCTATAATTTATTACAATTAAATATTAACACATAGTTTGGAAGTCATGATTTGGGCACATATTTTGAAGTGCAATCTAGATTAAGTATTAACCCTAGCTATAGTCATTATTATGTTATTTGTATTCTTAAATAAAATAAAAAATAACTCCTTACTGTTAAGGAGCTGTATCTTCCATCATCAGCTGAGCTATATAAGATAAAAGTCTCTGGAAATTATTTTATTTTATATATTGTATATATTTTATATTATAAGTATATCTGTATTTAAGTAGAATGTTTGTTTTATATAATATATGTATTGTCTTATTTATTTTTATATACCTACACCCACATAGTCTCATCTCTGCATCACCCAAAGGTTGACTGTTAGAAAATGCCTCAGGCATTAAGTCCGCCTGTATACATTTACTGTATATAAAGTTTAAATAAATAAATAAAATAAGATGATTATTACCATACGCAAGTACTTAAGATACTTCATAAAACTTTCAAAATACGATGTGGGCCTATAAAATTTGAGGATTACCCTCGATTTCTCCAGGATCCAATCATCAGATCCTGACTTGGTGACTATCGGACCACTTCAGAAGTATCCGCTTTCGAACAAAAAAAGAATTTTGAAAATCGGTCCATAATTGGCAGAGTAATCGAGTAACACACAAAAAAGAAGGTCGAATTGAAAACCTATTCCTTTTTCAAAAAAATTACGTACGCTAGTAACTACAACGTTATGACTTCCCTAAAAACGGCTCTGATAATACAATTCAGAACATTGACTTTTATACGGACATGACATTATGAACTTACTGATAAGTGAGGTAGAATTTTAAAGCAATTCTTGAGGAAGGTTTAGGTTGCTAATACATTACGGTTTTATATAAATTGAAATATAATTATTAATGTTGAACGGTTGCGTGGTTGTAAAAAATCTCGTGGGTCGGGATTTACTCGGGAAAATTTTTGTGACACTGATTTCTACACGGACGAAGCCGCGGGCATAACTTGTAATAAATAATTGAATGTTTTATTCCCCATAAAGTATCCGTATGTTTGCTAGACAGCGGGATCCCTGCGCTGTATTTTCACTATCACTACATAGTATAAAACAAAGTCGCTTTCTCTGTCCCTATGTGTGCTTAAATCTTTAAAACTACGCAACGGATTTTGATGCGGTTTTTAATAGATAGAATGATTCAAGAGGAAGGTTTATATGTATAATAACATCCATTAAATAGTGGAGAAATACTGTTATTTTGTTATGTTATACCCGTGCGAAGCCAGAGCGGGCCGCTATGTTTTTATATACAACGTTCACAGTTTTTCTGTAGTGTATTTAGTATCAGCATTGCACCCGTGCGAAGTCGGGGCGGGTCGCTATTAAATAAATGAATGTTTTGTTCCCTTTTAAGTATTCGTATGTTTACTAGACAGCGGGATCTCTGAGCGTATTATTACAATTAAAACTGCGAGCTTCAACACTAGATTTATTGTGATTGTTTATCCTTTATCTAGTTAATCTATAGATATGAATTTATATAACTACTAGCTGGTTGTTCTGTTTTAACTATGAATTTACAGCACGCACTGTCCATCGCTGACAGTTATTTCAAATAACTGATAGCTAGTAAAATATACGTTTTGCAGTCCAATGCATAATGATTAGTGTTCTATAGTTAAAGAATTTTCTTTGGAAGACATGACATGCATTGAAAAAGATCTGGATATAAATTATAGAAAATTCATGCTTTCATTCATTATGAGCCCATGCCATTTTTGACAGCGTCATTCAAATTGCGAACGTATGCGTACGAGCATAAAAATGCGTTTGGCGCAACTTAAAATGGTTACGCTGGTCGTTGGCGAGCAGCGTTACCATTTTAAGGATTATCATCCTAATCTCTATTTCTAATCATGCTAAATAATATTTTTATTGCTTTGTATGACGAGACGTGCTTGCCGTTCGCCTGATGGTAAGCGATACGATCGAAAAACAGTAGAAACATCAACACCTTGAATTACAAAGTGTTTAGTATTCCACTGCGCTCGCCATCCTGAGACATATGTAAGTCTTATTATGTCCAGTAGTTACACTGGCTATAATGTCCTTCAAACCGGGACACAACAGTGACTACTCTGCTTTGCGGCAGAAATAGACATTGCGGTGGTACCTACCCAGGCGGACTCGCTCTCCCAAGATGTTAACTCTTATTATGTCCAAGAGTTACACTAGCTAGAATATAATACGTGCATGCCAAAATTGCTTCATCTAAATGAGGGTTTAGGATGTACAGAGGTGGCTTTACCTATTGTGCAGGATGTGCGCTGCACACGGGCGCAGTGTGTTGGGAACGGCACACACCTTCAAAGAGACATGCGTCGCGACATTGGCGCTCTCAAACAACCTGCGCCCGCGCTATGGCCGGCGAGCGGCTTCTTTACACAATAACTTTTGATTTAATATTATCAAATTTATTAGATTCCATTGGCTCCTAGGGGGCGCCGAGGAATTGCACACGGGCGGCACATGAGCTAGAACCGCCTCTGAGGATGTACATGCCATATCACTCACTCGATCAGTAAATCTAGATTCTTGAACCACATCGCAGCATCTTGGTAATGAAAATCCTCGCCCATTGTTATTAAAATGGAATTACTTCTATATCCTTTAGACATTTCCTTGCATATTTCTAGGAACTTCGACACCTACAACAATATTTGACATACAGCCAAATTAAAGTATATTTAGATATTATAAAACAAAGTCCCATTTTCTGTCTATTTGTATGTGATCGATTTTCTCAAAAACTACTGAACGTATTTTTATGAAATTTGGTATGGAGATAGTTCAAGACCCTGGGAAGGTTATATGTTATTATAGGCTTTCTATCTCAAAAAACTTCTTCACGCGGGTAAAGCTGCGGTCAAAAGCTAGGTATAATTACTGTTTCCTATCTGCCTAGGTCGCGTAGTTGTATTACGAACTGCAGTGCTGAGGTTTCAGGTTCAATTCCCGGCTCTAGCAGTCATGTTTTTTTCTACTTAATACTAGCCAAGCATCCATCCTCTGTCACATCATGAGACGGGATACACCGAAAGTGATTGCACCTTACGCCGCTGTCTACCCCTTCGGAGATACTAGAGACTTTCCCGTCCTCACACCACTACAACTCCTGTAAGGATCATCAACCAAGAATTACGCTTGGTATTCCACTGCCCTCGTCTGAGACATGAGATGTTAATTATTATATCCAGTAGTTACACTTCTACAATGTCCTTCAAACCGGAACACGACAGTGACTATAAACTGTTGCTTGGCGGCAGAAATTTCTTCATTATCCATATTCTTTTTCAGTCCGGCAAGGTTTTGATTCTATTATGTTTATGGGAAAACAGTGCCGCACATGCTCGATACCAAGCTATACTTTAAATGTAGGAACTAAACATTGCTCTGTGTTCTGTTATATGCTGTTTATAGTCTGACCAGGAAAATAAAAAACCTGCTTTCAAAGAGCTACTTTGGTTTCTTCTAGTTGTCAATAAAAGTGAATTAGTTCCATATTTTACCAGAACTTGGTTTAATTTTTCTAGTTATAAATAAAAAAGACATAACGGGACCAAGACGAGACATTACTTTAACAAATAAAAAAAGAATCACGAGAATCGGATCACAAACCTCAGAATAATTCGTGTAAATACAAAAAAATAAAATTGACGAAATTCGGTATTTTAAAATTTACCTTGTCGTCCACGTTGAAGAGCGGCGAGTCGGGGTCGTCTATGATTGGCTCGTCGTCACAAAGCACGTCGAAACAAAAGCCCGGAGGCGGCGAGTACGTGTTGAACAACACACCCGCGAAAATGTCGGATGATTTACCTTAAAACAACATAATTACTAATGATTTGTTATGTTTTGCTGGTGGTAGGTCTCATTTGAGAGTCCGTCTGGGTAGGTACCACTGCAATGTCTATTTCTACCCAGCATATAGTGACTGTTGTGTTCCGGTTTGAACATTGTAGCCAGCTACTGGACATAATAATAACATCTCATGTATCAGGATGGCGAGCGCAGTGGAATACCAAACATTGTAATTCAAGGTGTTGGTGTTTCTACTGTTTATAGGTATCGCTTACCATCAGGCAAATAGAAAGCTCGTTTCGTCATTCAAAACAATAAAAAAAAATGTTCACAAACTTTCGCCTTTATATTAGTAAGATAAGGTAAGAAGGTACTAAATTAAAAGCGTCGCCAGCCGATTGCCTAGGGAAGGGAGGGGGGCGCAAGTTGATATGGAGAATGAGAAAAGTATGAATTGTAGGTAAAGTCGAGAGAACATGTTCCTCGTCCACTCTATCTCCCGCTTTAACAAAAACAGAGCAGAGCGTAGTTGAGCGTACGTATTAGGAATGGAATTGGTGAATTCATTCGAGGTTCGACGTACGGGAATGATCGATCAAGCAAGTCAAGTCAAGGACTTAGGATTTTGGTTGCTTTACATTTGACAACTTTTTTTTTTTTTTAGAATCTCTAAGGGGGGAGGAGTGAAGCTGCCCATCCCTGCCCCCTTTGGCGAGGCCCTTGTAGTAAATCTACTCACCCAACACATCATCTCCTCTCCACACCATCTCCATGTCCTGGTTATGGAGTCTGCTGCTCTTGTCCTGATAGTCTATTCTGCCGAGGAACAGTCCGTCGTACCCCATCGCGGCGAGCAGGGAGGCGAACTCTCGCGAGTGACCGAATGGGTCTATCTGCCAACCGACGCGAGGCAGGCCGCACGTGCCGAAAGTATCATTTAATTTACTGAAATAGATAATAAATCTTCAAACTAATGCTGATATTATAAAAGTATTATAGTGACAGATGACAGAAGATGGACCGACGAGCTGGTGAGGGTCGCCGGAGTCCGATGGATGAGAGCGGCCCAGAACCGGTCCCTGTGGCGCTCAATGGGGGAGGCCTATGTCCAGCAGTGGACGATTCACGGGCTGAAATGATGATTACAATGACATGACTAGTGCCTTTCACCTAGCCAAGTGAAGAAGGGTCAAGGAGCAGAAAATAATCTTGGAGTCAGGAAGTTGGTGGTGCGATACTCCCATGCCTCGTGCACATAAAGCCGTTGGTCCTGCGCCTGATCCACGGTCATGTCTTACGTCTCACCGGACTATGAGAAGGAGCAGAGAGTGCTTGTGTATTGCACACACTTGTGCACTATAATATCTCCTGCGTGGCTGATCTCCGCTGAGATTGGCCGCTGTGACCGAAATTTGGCTTGAGATTAATTTATTCATTCAATACCTTTTACTGGTACGAAGATCAGGGTAAGAGCCTAAAAGAAGGTCGTTACTTGATAAGATGCTCATAATGTAATCAAGTTGTCCGCAAAGTACTCAATTTGTTGAACATGTAATTAAGTCGTCACTAAAGTAATCAATTTGTTGTAAATGTAATCAAGTTGTCCGTAAAGTAATCAATTTGTCGGAACTGTAATCAATCATGTCTCTTACATGTCGATTGTCTTTCTATAGTTCAATATTTGTTACCGTGTTCAGTAACATTCAATTTCATTCTCACCTGAGTCCCCATGTGAATTGATCGATGGTGCTCTGATAGTGTGAGGCTGCCTCGTCGTTCATGGACCACGCGCCACCTGGCGGCAGATATGAGACATTAATATGATGCCCATGCTCTTGCATTTCATAATACTTAGCATAGGCGTCGGTAAGGGGCCCACATACTTATCTACTTGGAAATAACACTACAAAAGTTACTTGAGCCACCGATGTAAAATAAAAAAGTGTAACGAACAAAATAAATATTCATAAAAAGTAATTTTAATTTCACACGTCCTTATGGCACTAGTACTACTACTTTAAGATAATTCGTCGCCGCTGCAACATCATACTTTCAGTCAGAAATACACTCACGCACACGTCATATTCACACTAAACTACAAAATCTGAAGACTAAAACCAGGATTTTTGGTAAAAATATTCAAATGGCCTAAAAAAGATTGGGAAACACTGCTATAGAGAATCACGCGCACTCACCGACGAATTGCAGCCGACCCTGCCTCACCAACGTGTGCACTTTATCCCTGATGCTCTCGGGCTGGCGCACCCACCACTTCCAGAAGAAAGCTGTCTCCACGTATATAAACCTAGGAATTAAATAGGTTGGGCATTAGAGGCTTGGTGCGTAAGGAAGAAAAACGGTCCGAGCTTAGCATTCAGCTGCAGAGAGTTGCCACCTTTTTTTGGGCAAATAAAGTACATAAAATTGAAGGTAAAAAAAGTACATGGTGTCAAAAAAAGTACAAATTAATTCTACTTTATTATTTTGCTCATAAATTTGGAAACTTTTAACAAATAACATTAATATTTCACATTCAAAACACGAATTATGTTGTTCGTCTAGCCATTTGGTAATCTACATCACAAAATTTAAACTCTGTGAGTGCTGGAGGAGAAAAAATCGACAATAAAAATGAAATTATTGCATACCATTAAAAAGAAAATATATCGTTAGTCTTATTAAATACTTGCTGCCATTTTTGTACCATTACTTACCGTTGTTTTACGCAAAAATTCTTACGAACAATCCTAGAGTAATCATATCATGGTAAATAAAGTATTTTCGCGTACTTTATTGTTCTCATAAAGTATAGAGTACAATTACCCGAAATAACGTACAATACTTTATTATAAAATACGGGTGGCAACCCTAGCTGCAGACAACAACCGCACTGATTTTTACCTGGGACCTTAATGAGTGTCAGACTGTAGCGGCCTGAAGCGACGCGAGACTTCAGGCGAAAGCAAAAATAACACTACGCGAATCCCCGAGCATAACAGAAAATAAATGTTGGGAAGATCGAAAAAATCCTCCAAGGGATCAGGCGTGGTCCCGAGCGTTTACCCAATTCGTCTCCCTCTAAGACTACCTCTGCTGTCGGAAGAGCGATTATAATGATTGAAAGTACATTCCATTGCTTTGAATGACGAGACGAGCTCGCCGTTCGCCTGATGGTAAGCGATACCTATAAACAGTAGAAACACCAACACCTTGAATTACAAAGTGTTTGGTATTCAGCGCTCGCCATCCTGAGTCATGTATTATTATGTTCAATAGTTACACTGGCTACAAAGTCCAAGCTGAACACAACAGTGACTACACACTGCATGGCAGAAATAGACATTGCGGTGGTGCCTACCCAGGCAGACTCTCACAGAGAGATCTACAAGTAAACTATAGCACTGTAACCTCTACTCACTTTCTCTTAGGATCTTCCCATAATTCCTTGACAACTGAATCTATTATGTATTGCACACCAGCCTTCTGTACCCTGTTTCTACCTGAAAAGATAAATATTAGAACATAAAAAGATCATGTAGGAATGTACATGGTTGTGATACTTCGATGTATTTTAGGACGGCAAAAAGACCACCTGATGGTAAGTGGAGTCCAATAGAATGTCGACTGACGAGAGATGTGTGAAGGAGACGTTTGTTTTTAGGGGCCGTTCAAGTATTACGTAACACAATTTGGGAGGGACGGGGGGTCTTGTAACGTTACGATGCGTTACAGACGCAGGAGGGGGGGTTCGTACATAGCGTTATGTAACATTGTTTTTTTTACTTTAAAACAAAGGTATTTTAGCGACTTATCGGTAAAATAATTGTGAATATGACAAAAAAAATGTAACTTTAGAGTTACATAACTTTTTATGTATACTGGAAAATGTTACGGCGCGTTACATGTGGGGGTCAAAAATCTTCAAAAATCGCGTTACGTAATACTTGAACGGCCTCTAAGCGGCGGTTAGAGATTTAATGTGGGATATCTCCTCAATACGCGCAGTGTCCAACAATACTGCTATCATTATTATTATACTCACTTCCATAATAATATTGGTCTACAGTTTTCAGCCATCCGACGTCATCGTGTGTGTGCGGAACTATGTGCACATTCAGGACTCCGCTCTCTGTGACTGGGCAGCTCTGAAACAAATAACATATCCATGATAGCTTTAAATGCTGCTCCGTCAGAGACTTTCCCGCCCTCACACCCACTACAACTCCTGGAGGATCAGAAGTGGCACGCATGACACCGAGCGGTGAAGCTCGCCGAGTCTCAGGGAACACTTGTCATTATCCCGCAACGAAATTAATCCAATAGATAGGGAGGAGTTGGAAATATTAATTGTCCACTTCCCTCCATAGCAATGCGGGTGACAAAATCATGATCTAAGGAGGCGTTTTAACTGCTGCTCTGTTAGGGTAAAATGTTTTTCTGGAATAAAAAATAGCCTATAGCACTCGGAAGTAATGTAGCTGCCTATTGGTGAAAAAACTATCAAAATCGATTTAGTAGTTCTTGAGATTAACGTTCATACAAACTCTTCAGATTTATATATTAGTATTAGCTTTTGCTCGCAATTCTACCCGCGGAAAGAGATTTCCGGTATAAAAGTTCTGCTTTAAATTTCCCCGAGATAGAAAGTAACCTATAACCTTCCCAGGGTCTTAAACTATCTCCATGCCAAATTTCATAAAAATCCGTTCAGTAGTTTTTGAGAAAATCGATAACATACAGACAGACAGAAAAGGGGACTTTGTTTTATAATATTATGTATAGATAGATCTGTAGAAACGCTTTGAAATTTTGTTTTATTCCACCAAAGACATCGCGAAGGGGGGATGGCAGGGCGGGGGCAACTGAACCCCCCTCCCCTCTAGAGATTCTAAAAAAGTTGCAAAATGTAAAGCAGCCAAAGTTCTATTTGACTTGACTTGCTTCATCGATCATTCCCGTACATCGTTACTTGAATGAATTCACCAATTCCATTCCTTATATTCCGTACGCTCAATTACGCTCTGCTCTATGTTATTGTTAAAGCGGGAGAGCGGGAGTGGACGAGGAATATGTGCTCTCGACTTTACCTACAATTCGTACTTTTCACATTCTCCACATCAACTTTCCCCCCCCCTGGGCCATCGGCTGGTGGCGTTCTTGTATTCAGCTATTTTTGTCTCTGACCGTACATCGCTTTAAGAAAAGGCAGAAATGCCGATAAAAACAAACATAATATTTTATCATACTATAAAAATAATTAATTCTGGGTCGACATTCTTTGTTTTGAATAAAACATATGTGGACTAAAAACAATATTATTCTCCGAAGAGGCACATTGTAATGAAAGAATACTGCAAACTTACTTATCTAACCTACTGTTATAAATACAAAGTTTATAAAGATGTTTGAATGTTTGATAGTAATAAACGGAGAAATATCTGAACGGATTGGACTGATATTTAAGATATGGGTAGACCATGTCCTGAATTAGTATATAGGGTACTAGGTGTCCTATATGAGTGTCCTATATTTCTGCCGCCAAGTGTGTAGTCACTGTTGTGTTCCAGTTTGAACATTGTATCCAGTGTAACTACCGGACATAATATTTAACATCTCATGTCTCAGGATGGCGAGCGCAGTGGAATACCAAACACTTTGTTATTCAAGGTGTTGATGTTTCTGCTGACAACCTGAGATTTGATCATAAGAATTTCGAGGGTATGTACATTTTGCCAACCCGCACTACACCTAATCAAATATCGATAATTTTGACAACTGGCACTCCTTACTGGGAAGTACTAATACTGTTTCTTTTATTGTTTTAAATGACGAGACGAACTTGCCATTTGCCTAATGATAAGCGAAATACCAACACTTTAAATTACAAAGTATTGTTTGGTATTCCACTGCGCTCGCCATCCTGAGACATGAGATGTTAAGTCTTATTATGTCCAGTAGTTATACTGGCTACAATGTTCTTCAAACTGAAACACAACAGTGACAACACACTGCTTGTTAGAAATAGACATTGTGGTGGTACCTACCCGGACAGACTCTCACATATGAAATACCTACCACCAGTAAATGGGATGAGTGTAAAGAAATAGAAATGAGGCGCATTACGCGCACGTGACGTCATCGGGATTTACGACGCGTGCGTAAGAATGAGATAGAGCGATAACCCCACTACGCACACTCCTACACATTGCAATATTTAAAATACTAATTACTTATTTCTTCACTAATTTTAATGCAGTTTTGACAGAAAAGCATAATTTACGTACTATTTTCTATTACATTCTACTAATATTATAAATTCGAAAGTCTGTGAGGATGGATGTATGTATGTTTGTTCCTCTTTCACGAAAAAATTACTGAACGGATTTGGATGAAACTTTACAGTAATATTGGTTACACATAAAAATAACAAATAGGCTACAATTAATAATGATTTTGTGTAATTTGGTTATACAACGATACATATCAAGTAAGTAGGAAAAAAAATGAACCAGAAAACTCCTCCACGCGGGCAAAGCCGCGAGCAAAAGCTAGTATAAAATAATGAACTAAATCAGTGTTAAAAACTTCTACCCCTTCCACTTAAAAAAACCAAACAGAGGAAGGGAACACGCACGCGAACAAACTGTTACACATCTTTGTCCACCCCAGATAAGGAAGAAGGCGACAAATAGAGACTTTCCCGCCCTCACACTACAACTCCTGGAGGATCAGCAGTGGCACGCATGACACCGAGCGGTGAAGCTCGCCGAGTCTCAGGGAACACTTGTCATTATCCCGCAACGATAGTCAAATAGACAGGGAGGAGTTGGAAATATTAATTGTCAACTTCCCTCCATAGCAATGTGACAAAATCATGATCTAAGGAGGCGTTTTAACCTCAAGGATAGGGACGTTTACAACTAGATAAGCTAGTTATAAAGCACCACGGATAAAATTAAAACAAAGCGTCCTATCAAATGAGCTTTTGATTTGATTACAATAGGCAAAAGAAAAGATATGTGTATTGTAATTGTAAAACCAACTCAGGCGCATCAAATGTTTGCATGAACCATTTCAGATAAAGTTGTATGTATTGATTATACCATATCTAAGTTGAAAGGTTACCGAGATAAAGGAAGAGTCAACAACATTACCACTGGGTATTTAGACTATTTAGGCGATAAATACGTCAATATCCTTATTTATCTATAATTTAATGAATTTCCAATTGTTTCCCCGACAATCTTAATTATAAAACTGGATTTTTTTATTAATAATCGTTTTTTTTTATTGCTTGAATGACGATACGAGCTTGCCGTTCGTGGGATTATAATTATTATGTCCAGTAGTTACACCTTATGTCTCAAAACGGCAAGCGCAGTGGAATACCAAACCCTTTGTAATTCAAGGTGTTGGTGTTTCTACTGTTTATCGTATCGCTTACCATCAGGCGAACAGCAAGCTCGTCTCGTCATTCAAAGCAATAAAAACATGTCCTAAAACCGTGATTACCTCATAGCCACAAGCCTCGCCGCTCCTCGGAGTGATCTTATCCTGAAGAGGCACGGAGAATACTCCAGCCAAAGTCACCAACAGCACCAACAGCTTCAACATAGCTACCTGCAAAAATATCACATACTGTATTTCGTGAAAATTACAATAAAAAACATCGATATATATGTACTACGGACAAGATTTGACGACGTTGACGTTCCGAACACTCACCGTGTTCAATTGAATTGAACTGCAATCCATTCAAACTGATTTTAGTATCAATATTGATGCTTGTGGTTGTGTAATAAGTGACGCCCATAATATAAAAACGCGAGACTAAATGTAAACCTGGAGTTGAATAAACATTGGTCAAATAAGTAAAATTTTTTGTTGTTCAAATGAATAAATTGGTTATAACAGTGACGTTTTGGTTGCCATTTTAGTTCATATTTTGACTAATTTTTATAGACGTTCGTGTCTATAGAATATACCTACGTTAATGATAAAAAGCTTTTTAATCGTCAATGATATAGTTAGTTATAGACTGGACATCAGGACCCAATTTGTGCTCCAAAAGATTGGTCGCTTTGGACCAATTGGTAATATGCCGCTGTCTTATTTGAAATGTCCGTGTCATGTCACAGCGTCCTTAGATATTAATCACTACATAGTATAAAACAAAGTCGCTTTCTCTGTCCCTATGTCCCTTTGTATGCTTAAATCTTTAAACCTACACAACGGATTTTGATGCGGTTTTTAATATATAGAGTGATTCAAGAGGAAGGTTTATATGTATAATAACATCCATTAAATGGTGGAGAAATACTGTTTTTATGTTATGTTATACCCGTGCGAAGCCAGAGCGGGCCGCTATATTTCTATATACAACGTTCACAGTTTTTCTGTGATGTATTTAGTATCAGCATTGCACCCGTGCGAAGCCCGGGCGGGTCGCTAGTAAAAAATAAAATATTTACAGAAAATATGCTAATATTCGAATTAAAAACGTACAAATCATGATATGGAGAAAATGTGAATTATTTTACATTGTTTTGCTATTTCACAGTAGATTGAACCATCGCATTAGCGCAACACTTTTGTATAACAATCTTCCCAATGTCCGCTCTATATAATCTTTGAACTCTTTGGTTCTAAAGAAGTTACACTTCGAAAATAAAACAAAATAATCGATTTTCAACTCACCATCTATCGATGAACAACTATGATTAACATCTGACGTGGTGTAACAAAACTATATACCTTTTATCTGAACTTGATTACACAATTAAGAAGACACTATCAGATAAACTAATAAGAGCATTCTAGATCTGGATTCTCAAGTGTGTTGACCTACTAATAATTGTAGTTAATCTATCGCTATCTATTTTGACATCGCGTTACTAAATGCAACCACATACTTATCATCTTGAAAATAACAATACAAAAAGTAACTTGAGACGTATCTATGTAAAATAAAAAAGTGGTTAGTTTTGAACAAAATAAATATTAATAAAAAGTAATTTTAATTTTACGCGCCCTAAAGCCACTACTACTACTCTAAGAGAATTCGTCGCAGCGACATCACACTTACAATCAGAAATTTATTCAAGCACACGCCATACATGCATTAAACAAAATGATACAAAAAAACACAAAGTGAAACTGGGAAGTACCTAGTCTATAGTACTCAGAGGTTAGTTTTGTATTAGTGAAAAAATATTTGGTGAAATAATTTATATTATAATTTTCTCCCGACGTTTCGAAGCCTGCAGCCTTCATGGTCACGGGAACTGATTTGTTGATAGTCCGAAAAGTCAGTTACAATATCTACCCTACATTTTACAATTATACAACATTTTTAATGATTAAGCTATTGAAATATTTCCATAACGTTTTAGTAAGTTTTGGAATTAGGCCTTGCTACTCTTTAAATATTATGTAAGTATAATTACATTTCTATATAATATATAATATCAGCCCTGTATATACTGTCCCACTGCTGGGGCTCCTCTACTGAGAGGGATTAGGCCTTAGTCCAACATGCTGTAGTGCTGATAGACTTCACACACCCTTAAAATTCCTATAGAGAACTTCTCAGGTATACCAGTCTACTCACGATGTTTTCCTTCCTTAAAGCAAGCGATAATTCACAAAGAATACACACATATATTTTTAGAATAATCGGAAGTATGTGCCCTTGGGTTTAGAACCTGCGGACATTCGTCTCGGCAGTCCGTTCCACACCCAACTAGGCTATCGCCGATTTTTTCTAGCACAAGCCTATTACACTAGTTAGGAACATTTTGTGTTTGAAGTCATTATGTCAAACATAATATTCTTAATTATTTTTAATAACCCCTATTTAGAACAAAGATGATATTCAAATCACTTATGGAACTTGGTTTAAATTGTATAATGTATTTTTTATGTTTACGCGAATGTTAGACATTAAAATTGAACTATTTTACGGATTTACTGCGGTTTTTATATAATAATTTTCTCCCGTTTCGAAGACTTTGCAGCCTTCGTGGAGATGGGGCGGACTGAGTTGTTGGTCACCCGTAAAGTCAAAGTTACGATATCTACCTACATTTTACAATTATACAACTTTTTAAATTGTGATCCCTATTTGTAGCAGACTTCAAAAAAGGTTCTAAAATCGACATATAGTATTTTTAAATGATTTTTACCTTAGAACTCCGACATTTATTATTAAATTGTTTTTTTTTTTATAAAAATATACTTAATTTTTATCATAATCAGTTTAGTGGATTGCTTTCCAAACCAAAATGATTCCGTTCCATAATGTGATAGGGGGCGAGCCTATCGCTACATCGGGCACAAGCTGACACCAGGGTAATAATACAGGGCAGAAAAACCCAACTACTTTATCCGACCCGGGACTCGAACCCAAGACCTCAGAGAGGTGCCATACCGCGCTCACAACACACCAAGGTCCATTAAAATCAGAGGTCTTAAAATAAATCCTAATTCAATACTTGTACATGACCGCAAAAGTACTAGGATATCATAAAAGCGTGGTGATATAGAACGCAAGGCATGTCCGCACATGCGCATACCGCCCTGTTGACATCGTTTATACCCGTTAGATCTAATCGAGTTACGAGAAAAGAAATGGCGGGAAACGATTCGGTTTTTAAACTAGGTGCTGTCCACGGCATCGCAAGCAAAGAATATTCCTGGTACAAAAGTTCAACTTGCGATTAACAGTTTGAAAGCCAGTTATGTTGGCCTAATTAATGGCCCTTTTCAATAAACAACCTTTAATTTTATTTTATTCATTTGTTAAAATAACATTGTTACAATAAAAATATAACTTAACGAGTGTAACTTAATATAAA
>NW_023593951.1:0-18145 GCF_014839805.1 Manduca sexta
AGTAATGCAATGTCAAAATGACCCTGCATATTATCTTTCAGAGCCACGCTCAACTAAAGCAATACCTAGGAATAATAAGAGACAGTCCAGTATATCCTGTGATTAAGGATAAAAACGGCGTCGTGCTGTCTATGCCACCGATCATCAACGGTGACCACTCCAAAATAACGCTAGACACAAAAAATGTATTCATTGAATGTACAGCTACAGACTTGACTAAGGTAAATTATATAAAATGATATACAAACCTATACTAACCAATTCAATAAAACAAGAAGTCAGTTACAAAAACTAGCATCGATAAAATAAGAAAACATCAAACATCATTCAGCTAGGTTTTATCTTTGTGTCATAAATGAAAATATGAAATAAAACAAAATTATAGAACTACTGTTCTCTATTATAGTACCATGTTCTGTAGGCAATAGTAAATGCATTTTCTTATGAACCTGTTTAGATATTTAACCATGCTACCTACTCTGAGTGGAAAGATTTTATACAACATGCACCTATGTTGTATAAAATCTTTCCATGCAGAGTATTTTAACTATGGTACATAATATATTGTACACAACTACAGTAACTAAACTTATACAATATGTTATTTTTAGGCTATTGTCGTCTTAGACACAGTAGTGAGTATGTTCTCAAAATACTGCTCTACTCCTTATGAAGTAGAACAGTGCAAAGTGTTCAGCACCGACGGCACATACGAACTGTACCCCAAAATGCAGTACCGAGAGGAGATTATAAATGTTGAAAAGGCGAATAAATACATTGGAATCAGGTGAGAATCTTTACCATAAATTGGGAGACAACAATAAATAACTAGATATTTTAAATCTGCTTATAAAAAAATTGATATCTACTGCTGCACTGCTATATATACATGGTAAAAAGCTGTGGTGTGTTATGGCAATGAGTAACGTTTTGTGTCAGTACATGTACACTCAATAAAACAAACTTACATGATTCTCGAATGATGACATCAATTTGATCAAAAATTTATTAGTATTGTGTGGAATCGTTATTGTTTGGGACTGGCCAACTCTATACTGCCTATATAAACAATACTTCCAAATATAATAAATATAGTCGCTAAATATAATAAATGTTCAGCAGTGGAAATCCTGTGGCTGATGATGATGATGATGAAGATAACCAGTAGGGCATAAATGTTAATCATAGACAAATAGAAAACCGAACCTAAAGCGTTAAGTATAGCCGAACTAAGAAAATAAACCTTGTCATGTTGTGGTAAAATATTTAACTAATTCCTTGTTTGGCATAGTTAACTTTTAACTGAAAGTGTAATAATGGTGCCTTCAAAGCAGGTTTATTATTTTCCAGGATGGGCATATACAGTACTTAGTAAAGAAATGACACCCTGCCTACCCAATATGTTATATTTTGATTCTAATTCCAGTGAGGACGGCGACAAGCTGGCTACGTTACTGTCCCGAATGTGTCTGACGGCCACGCACGAGGAGTCGCTGGTGCGCGTGCGCGTGCCCCCCACCCGCCACGACGTTATACACGCCTGTGACATATACGAGGACATAGCTATCGCTTACGGGTGAGATGCAGCAGACAATTCAGAACCTTTGCTAACATAAATTACTTAGGTGCTACTAAAATCAATAAAATAATCAATAATTAACATAAAATTTAAGTGTCCAATTCCATTTACAATCTTTGCTAGAACATGAGAATTTCAAATTAAACTATTTTTCGAATGTTATCGCGGTTTTTATATTTTAATTTTCTCCCGACGTTTCGTAGACTTTTCATCCTTCGTGGTCACGGGGGGAAACGTGGTCATGAGAATTTAATGGAACATGTACCAAAACCAGTTATAAATTTTTGTCCGTCAGTTAGTCGGGCATAACCTTTATATCCCGAAAAGTCGGTTTCATTCAGTTAGTGTAATACTTTTGACGTTTCCATGGGTATAAGCTAGATTAAGTATGCTAATATAAAATGTTTGTCGGCAGTTATAACCGTATAGCGCGCGTGCCGTCGCGCGTGGTGTCGGCGGGCGGGCAGGTGCCGCTCAACAAACTCACGGAGCAGCTGCGTCAGGGAGTGCGCACACGCAGGGTACACCGAAGCACTCACATTCACGCTGGTATGCACACACACACACGTTTTAATACTAGTCCTGTATTACATATTGCCCACGGCTGAGCAGTTTTAGGCCTCAGTACACCATGCTGGCCTAGTACCGCTTGGGAGACTTATCACGCCTTTGATTGTTTTCTTTATTAATAATTTTGTATCATTAGGTTTCTCACGATGTTTTCCTTCGCCGTTTTAACGATAATTGATATACACTGCGGACATCTGTGTCGGCAGATTTCCATTTCCATCTGAACTACCTCTTTCCTATAATAATTAATTAATTAGTATTAATATTCCTATTAGTTCTACTATAATATATACTGTTCGGGTATCTTATAAGATAAATATATTCTACTGTGCACTATCCATTATATGGTATTTAAGCTAAACAGGAATCTTTTCGGCATTGCCACATGTTATACGATTTCTTTGGTGTTCGCAACTTCGAGGTTTACTATTATGCAAATAATATAATATAATATGTAATTCTGATGTTTTATTTCAGTGCTCAAGAGAAGACGTTGCAACTAAATTAGGAGTAAAAATTGAAGATGTACCAGCCGCGCATATTTCTAATCCGAAAACCCTCGAGTTCCAAGTGGTGCGAACACTCCTTCTGCCTGGACTGCTAAAAACATTAGCCGCCAACAAAAAAATGCCACTGCCTTTGAAGTTGTTTGAAATCAGTGATGTAGTTGTAAAAGACGATAAAGCTGGTAAGTCTTTAATATTTTTCCTTTTTAAATCAGTTTATAAATTCCAGTACTTTTTGGGCCAAAGTGATTTTCTATTCTTCTTTATGATATTATTATTGATTTTAAATTTGCCAGATTAAAGACACAAGAAAGTGCAATGATTGTCAATAGCTAGGGCCTAACGTCTATTATAGAAAATATACTTTATTTGGACCTCACTCCAGTTTCCACCAGGAGCACTGCAGTTATTTAGCCTTGTATAAACAAATAGTATTATTTTTATTTGTTTCGATTTTTTAAAGTCTGTAGTTATCATTGCAATGAACTTGAGTTTAGACAAAATGTTAACAGTATGAGGTTTCTCGGTGCTCTTTTGTATGTAATGCGGTCGTGCACTGAGTGCGTGTGTAGTGCGTGTGTAGTGCGCGTGTAGTGCGCGTGTAGTGCGCGTGTAGTGCGCGTACAGTGCGTGTAGAGTGCGGCGTGTGCGCAGAGTGCGGCGCGCGGAACGTGCGGCGCGCGTGCGGCGTGCACTGCGGGCGCGCGGCGGGCTTCCAGCTCGTGCACGGCCTGCTCGACCGCCTCATGGCGCTGCTCGCCGTGCCCTGCCATCCCGAGCGCGGGTACTCGCTGCGACAATGCGAAGGTCAGGGGACACTACACAACATTCGTGGATGTACTTAGATTTTAAGCAAATCCCAAATTATGGTCCTCGGGGAGGAGGGAAATAAATCGGGAATTTCCTTTAGGTATTGCAAATTCGACAAAAATACCTACAACAGTATGTAGTTAATGAACAAAAGAGGGACAGCTGTTCTCCACTGTCTCCCCTTCACTTCTCCCCTGGGTACGCCTATCAAAACGTTCAACACTCATCCAACATTGGACTAACTAAGAATTTTCATGAATTATATGTGGATCCCACATAGTCCAAACAATACTAGTCTTCCAGATAAAATTAATTGCAGGTAACAATTTCGTATTCAGTTATATTCGTAAATAAATATATTCAGCAGTTTTAGCGTATTTCACAAAGAAACCCTGAATATGCTATGAATAATTTGTAAGTACGATGATTACATAAATTATAAATTCAATATTATGTAATTATGAGCTCACCTTATAAAATGTTACAACTATGTATAATAAAAATTCCGGTGATGGTGGTAATAAATGCGATGATTCGATTCGGCTAGGCTAGTCGACGCTAGTAATTATATAATAAATTAGCATTTATAATTTCTTATTTTTTTTTGCAGATCCTGCTTACTTCCCTGGTCGGTGCGCTGAGGTGCTACTTCGCCAACAAGTGATCGGCAAGATCGGAGTGATCCATCCAAATGTGCTTACAGCCTTCGAACTGACAAACCCGTGCTCTGTTGTCGAAATCGACATAGAACCATTTGTTTGAAACTAGAAACTATGGAAATATAATATATTTCATTAAATTAATAAATAAATGAAATGTTATACTTAGTTGATTTATTTATACTTACATTTTCTTAATTTTACAGTACTTCTGTATTAGCAATATTAATTTTAGAATAATTATATTTTTTCCAAAAGTTTGTGTGTGTGCAATTATATATTTTTTTAAGAGCGTTTACGCATCCGCGCGCCGTATGTCTCAAAAACAGCACTTTTCGAAGGAGATAATATCCATCAAAACATTATTTTAAAAACATATGAATTAGTAATTATTATAGAAAATTTTGTTGTCTAAAAAGTTAGTAGAGATAATTTTTAGATTTATTGAGTATTTGTAAATTGTTTAATGATTACTGAACAGAGGTTTTCAAATTTGCGCTTCGAACGTCTAATTCGAAGCTCAAAATATCTTAAACCACTAAGGAACATAACAATATGTTATTTTTATCTAACTAAAAAGATCCTGAAGAAAAAGTTAGTAGAGAAAAAATATCTTTTTATGTTTAATTCATGAGAAATAAAAATTCAAAGAATTTGAAAATTTCAGAAATGTTGGTCATTTAAATGATTTTTTTTTATCAATATATCTTACTTAATTGAATATAATATTGGATTACTATAATAGAAGAACATCTCCTTAAAAACATACAATTTAAAAATTCAACAAAATTAGTTCTGTTATTTTTCTATAAATATTTTAAATACCACTATAAAACGCAACGCGCAAATCGTTTCAAATTAGTCCGCCTTGAGGCTTTCTAGAGAGAGGACGTGTTTTTTTTCTTTAATGATTGACAATAATTTTAGTAGTTACTATAAATTATTATTATATTATTATGTTTCAGACACAATGGGAAGTAAAGCTATTTCTAGGCAAGAAAAGGAAACGTAACAACGCTGAAACTTCGGCTAGAGCAAAAGCTAAAAGATTGATGTACTAATGTTATAACATGCGTCTGTAGTTATGGTTGTTGCTTTTTTACTCATTAAACACTTGAGCATAGTTACTCGAAGGAAAAAATGGAACCTAAAGCTAAAACAATTAGCCCATTGAAATGTTACATGAGCTTTGTATTTTTTAGAGGACCCAATTTTATTTTTAGAGCATGTGTGGGGGGTCAATAGAAGCTTAATCTCAAGTTTGTGAGGTCGCCCCCCTTGTCCCCTGGCCGCCATCATGGAAGAAGGGGTGAAAACACTTTTTTCGCGATATCTCGGAAACTATGCGTCTTACATAAATTTTGTAAAGTCATAATTTGTAGCAAATTGTTTTGCCTACAAATATGTTTATATAACTTTTTGCCCTAAATTAAAAATTAAAGAAGTCATAAGCAAAAATGTGAGAAAATATTTATAAAAGTTTTCTTTTTTGCTCTATAACTTTTTTTTTTACATTTTACAAAAAAATTACCTCATACTAACTTGTAAATGATCTTTTGAGGAAAATTGTTCCCTATAATTTTTTTTATTTCATTCATTTAAAACGCTGTTACAGCGCTCCAAAGTTTACCGGGTTGGTCAATGCTCATGAGAATCCGGTCAAAACAAAATGTTTAACTTATTTTTGATTTTTTTTATTGTAAATATATTATCACAATTTTTTTGTTAAATTCGTACAACTTTACTTATTTATTCCTAACTCTTTTCTTTGTCATAGAACTTACCAAATTTAACTTATCGAATGTTATGCAGGTAGAAAAGGTATGAGTTACCATTTGGGGATAAAGGAGAAAAAACATATTTGCAGGCAAAACAATTTGCTACAAATTATGGCTTTACAAAATTTTTGTAAGACGTATAGTTTCCGAGATATCGCGAAAAAGTGTTTTCACCCCTTTTCCAAGATGGCGGCCAGGGGACAAGGGTGGCGACCCCACAAACTTCAGGTTAAGCTTCTATTGGCCCCCCACACATGGCCCAAAAATAAAATTGCGTCCTCCAAGAAATGCAATATTCGGTCCTTAAATTGTAACATTTCAATGGACTAAACGCACATTTCAAAACTCGTTTTACGCCCGCAGCGTGCGCGGTTGTATGCGGTACCCGCTGTATTGGCGGCCAACTAGTAGAATCGTGCGGGCCACGGTAGCACCAGCGCGCTCTGTGGTTAGTAGGTGGGCGACTGCAGTAGTCGGTAGGGGAGGGTGATCACAGAAATCTGACGCCATTTTCCTCCATCGTGATCGTTTCTGATATGTGTCCATGGCGTTCTGGAACTCAACTGACCGTTAACTCTCCATCTTGTAACCGCCCGCCTTGCGATAATCGCTCGCCAAGTTTGCAGGACATAATCGGAACCGCGGTGGTTACAAATCGCAGAGATCTCCGGTCGTCATGAGTTTAACCCTGTGCAGGTTTCGGCGTCATTATACTTGTACAAATTAAACGCGTCTAGATCCATATGCAGTTTTACTTAAGTATGTAGTGTTTGCGTAAACTTCGATAACAATAATAGTATATTCTATATATTTTTTTTAATTTTAGGTAATCGTGCCTGATATTACACTCAAAATAAATAAGGTTATTAAAAGCCGCAAAATTATAGATTTTCAATATTTTTTGGATCAAATTAAAACACTCAATAACCACAACAGAGCAACAGGTTGTAGTATCGAACATTTACAACTATTGAAAGAGAATGTTTGCTTGCAGTCAACATTTTTAATGAAGTGTAATATGTGCAATATGGAATTTAAGCTATTTAAGCGCTAAGAGATATACTGATAGTATGGACGTATATCGTGGAACTATGAATGGAGCTATGATGACTAAAGTTAGTAGATCAAATTTAAACGAACAGTTAGCGTCCATAGATTTACCAATATTAACGCAAAATGTTTACATGAAATGTTACGACGAGTTAGCTAAATGATTGAAATTAGCTGCAGAGGACAGGATGCAAGAGGCCGCTAGGGAAGAAACTGATAAAGATGTTGCCTGTGGCGATGTAAAAGACGATATTCCCATACTTACAGTCAAAGCTGACTGCTTTTGGTCAAAAAGTACAGAACCAACTATTTTGCTTCGTCGTGTGTCGCAAATATTATGCAAAACTATGGATATAAAACTGGTAAATTGTTATACATGGATGTACAATCGATCGATTGATGATCGATGTCACTGAGAAGCAATACCTATTAAAAAAACTATCCAAAAAATATAACCAACTTCCGAAAAGAAGTCTTTTATTTCTCACTTTTAGTTATACACCTAAAATGACATCTCATTACATACACCTTCTGACTCAAAATATAAATTTCAATATGTAATTTCTAATGACTTAATTAAAATTTTCAATACGCTAAATATTAAAAACTGCAGATCTATGGAGTAATTATGTGGTCCATTATAAACATTGTAGCACAGTAATTTCCTGATTTATTGTCTGATTACGGAGTTCTGGTGCCTATCTTTCGGCTTCATGATGAGCTCCACTTTACTAAAGGGTACTTTCTAAATGCAAATGCTTAAATTTTTTAAGCATTTGCATTTAAAAAGTGAAAATAACAATTTGTAAAATTGCCGTTAAAATTTGTTAAAAATGTTTATTTTTTTTATAATTACAAAATGATACATATAAACTATTTCATGATGAATTCTTATATATTTAATAATAGAATTCTTCATTTATCATAAATTCATAAATCATAAGTTACATTCCAATTAGATAATTAAAGCGAAAAGATCAAAATTGGTTGGTCTGACTATAAAGATAGCCGACGCGCTAACTCTACGCACACAGCTACGCAACGGCTCTGTGTGAGTGAATTTTGCGAAGAATTACCTATAGTTGACTTCACGCGCGGCACGTAAACGCTCTTAAGAGTTTTTTCTACATAATATTGCAGACACTCAGTAACTTTTTTCTTATGTTGAAGTCTATTAACCGGAGATGTATTCCAGTACTTACTGATTTCATTTATGGTAAAAATGACCCCCAATAACATAATGCTTGTGTGCAATTGCCCAATTCACCTTGGGTTGGGCGCGCTACATAATTTATTGTTTGCTAAGAGGTATCAAAATTAATTAATTTTCCAATAAAAGTCTTACGCGTATAGGCAATAAATTGTATTCTTAAATAAGTCTCTATTATGTAATATTAGGCGTTGCGCCTTTGAATTAGCACAAAATACTTTGCAATTATTTTTTTTTAAATAATTAGCTTTTGCTCGCGGCTACGCCCGCGTGAATGAGTTTTCCGGGATAAAAGATATAGCGGGAGCTATATATTTTCCCAGAATAAAAAAGCATTACCAGGGTCTTTACTATCTCCATACCAAATTTCATAAAAATCCATTCAGTAGATTTTGAGAAAATCGATAACATACAGACAAAAAAGGCGACTTTTAAAAAATATTTATAAATAAAGGTGAAACCACACTAGCCGAAATTGTAATCTTCGATTTACGCTGTATGATCGATGATTAGACTACAGTATAGTGGCGTGACATGCCATGCACTCGACTCGTGTTTTAATTGCTATCTATATTTATTACAGTAAAGATTAATAAGTCTATACAGTTTACCTTATCAAATAATCTACAATCACAGCTTTTGATGGTTTTGCTATTGGGTTTTATTATAAATATCGTGCGATTAATTGATTCACTGGGAATATACATTACGATTTCTGAAAAAATGTTTTATGTGAAGTTTATTAAGTATTTTAAAATAAAACCCCATTATTAAGATAATCTGGGAATAAAATAAAGGATACGTAGCTGGAGTTATTTTACAGAGAGCCTGTGCTCCAGAATTAACGACTCCCATGCTTTTATAATAATTTTGGTTGTAAAAATTAATAGTACTTATATATGTAGCTGCCTCAATATGCTGGGGTGGGTTTAGACCATCTCTTTTCCCCTGGCTTTGCCTGAGTAGGGCACACAATAAATATCACAATATTCCTAAATCAATTAGATTATTTTGTTGCTGAAGGAATGGCTTGAACTACTTTACTACATTACGATGTTTTTACATTGAAACTTTTGCATTATCAATTTATTATAACCCAGCTTTTAGCCAGTGGTATATAAATAAAATCTAAAACCTGTTCAAAATATTTTATTTTATGTACAATAATAGCACAAACAATTAATCCACAGTTTAAAAACGTGTTTATAAATATTTATTACATACAATTTTTGTTTTAACATAATATAGTTCTAATGTAAATCCTATAGGCAAATTCGCCTTACCACTTAAGATTTTTACATAGATTTTGTCATGTTACACATTGTTAAATCAGATAACAAATAAATATTTTATTTTAACAAAGTGAGATGTCTTTAATGCTGCACTATATAAATAAATAATACAGTTTTAATCATAGATTCAAAACACAATTATTTATCATTTGTATATGAGCTGCATTAATCAAACAAATAGATTAATCAACAAAAATGTAGGAAGTCAAATAGACAGATAAGATTCATGGATTTGTTAATTATCTCTAGAAATAGATTTCTGAATATACTACCATTTAATCGCGGTTTCACCCATGTAAAAATAAATCCAGGTGATGTCCTCTATATATTCTCTCTCAATAAAATGTCAAACTATCTCCATACTTTTCGTGAAATCGGCTGTGTTACAGTCGCAAAACGTAATAGACAGAGAGTTTGTATTTATAATACAAATATCGAAGTATGGATTTGACGCAACATGTCGGCAGTTATTAGAAAAACGTTTTTAGTAGATAGAGCAACAATTTGTTTATTATGTATTAATATAATGCAGCATCACATAGCTTATTCTATAACACTGACTTTCTTTCCTATGTACCAAAATTTTATTAAGGCACTCGCTAATTGACAGTATTCCCAAAAACGTGAGGCGGAAATGAATAGTGACATATTATGTGATAGACAAACAACTGCATTCCACTATGTAGGTGCAGTGTTTAACATCTAATACTTATTTTTAAATACTGAAGTATTATAGTTTCTAACTCAGTAAATTAACACATTAACCACAACACAGCTTACATCCTAAAACCAATTTGGAATAAATACAAATTTCGTTTAGCTATACTTCAAAAATGTTTAATCATTAAAAATTTTGTCATACAATAATTAATTGCATTTACTGCAATATTAGAATTGCTTTGTTTATAAAAAATTTAAATGATTACAAATACATAAATTAATTGGGTCAAATCTTAGTAAAATTTAACTAAACTTACCGTGTATTTACTGTAATCCCTATAACAATCAAGTTGACAATACACAGTAAACATATAAATTCATCAATTTAATGGTTCAGCTTTTTGCCGTATAATAATTTATAGTTAACTTTCAAAAATTCAGATTTGTATATAGCATTGAATTTATTTTAGTAGAGAAGTTGCATAGTTTCACCTATCACATGCATTTGATCTTTCAACTACAACCTGTTAATGTGGACGGATTTGAAGCAGCCAGCAGTTATTCGTTTTTTTATTAATCTAATAATAATTGTATTTTAAACATTTTCTCTAATTCTGATCTATTAAAATCTGGTGCAATAATAAAAGGGCACAGATAAAATGATAATTCCTTGAGATTAGGCGCACTTGTTTTGATAGCCTTTGCTACTTGCATAGTGACATGGAGACATCGTGACAAGCTTAAGTATGTGAGATGTTGAAATGAATTGTTGGTAAAATATGAAAGCAACGCTGTCCTAGAGAAATAACCGTGACGTAATTTAAGAGACTGCAAATTCTTTAGCCTGTACAGATGTAGCAAACTAGAGTCAAACAATGTTTTACATGTCATTATGTGAAGAACTTGCAGTGCCTTGCAGTTAGATATGTGCCACATTATGTCATCATTTAATGTATCCCCATAGATGTGTAAAGCTCTCAGTGTGGATTGTTTTGTTCTCAAAAGAGATTCTAGAAATTCTGCAGGAATATTCTTCATTTTCTCCATACTAATACTGACTAAATTGGTGCACTGCAACATACTGTATAAACTGTTGTGAGTCAAAGCAAAGTTAGAAAGAATCAGGGTCTCCAGATACTTCAGTTTGTCAAATGGCAGGTGATAAACAAAATTACCATTTGCATTTTCAGTATTTTGTACTATAAGAGAGTTGCGAAAGCTCAGAAATTTCAAATTGGGCCAGTGACCAAGATCATCAAATATACAACTATCAACTTGAGATATGCTTATTTCTAAGTGAGTCAAGTTGGGACAATAACTTATCAAGGAAGCCCTCACTTGAGAATACAACTTGAAATACTGTAACTTAACATTTTTTAAGTATTTTGCCACAAATGGCACAATACTTTCGCTGATCCTCACATAGTTTTTCATGCATACTATGAGCCGTGTGTTGTCCCAAACACATGGAGTCAAGCACAGTTGTTGCCACCTCATGCACACTTTAGCCACCGCTAACAGTGACTCAAAATCTATCATCGAAAATATGTAAATAAGTAGCTCATTTGGCAGGTCATTTATGGTTAATGCATTGGTACAATGTTGAACACCTGTCATTTCGAGGTGCACCATCCTTGATGTCACTGGCTAGCACTTTTGAACTCCTGGAAATATATTTTTTTATTGTTACACTTAAAGCCATATGCATAAAAAATATGTTTGTTTTGTAAGAAATAAAAACATGAATTTAATATGTAGACATCGTATTCTTGTATTTATGTTTAATATAATGGGACAAAGCATTACTATTAACCCAGTAAGGTCATGAACCTTGAACAATCGTAATATATAAAAGACTGAGCTCATGTTTAAAATATAAACATTAACAACAAGCTATTATCAGAATATATAATTTTACCTGTGTAGTACCTTGCTTCCTATTCGAGAAAATTGTAATGTTTGCTTTAGTAGAATCATAATTTATGTAAAGTTATCCTTCTACGCTACGACACTATGCTCACGCGTTATAATTCACTTCCCAATGTTACGTTCTTCATTTGTAATTTTATGATTCATCCTAAAATGTGGAATACTGTTTCAAATATAATTTTTTAAAGTAATATTAAAAATAACTTTCATCTTTGATGCTATTTTTGTATGACGTTATGACGTTTTACTTCAGGCACTTTGACATTTGATTAGAGATACGCAGTGCTTCTCAGTATATTGGTATTATCGACATATCATTTTATAAATAAGGTTTTTGTTGTTTTTGCCTTTGTAGTGTTTCTACTTACTTCACAATAGTGTTGCGTAAAAATATTGTTAGAATACACTATATTACTTTATTAAGCTCTAAAATTATTATTAGTAAAAAAAGTTACATTTTTTGCCACCTTATACACGCTTTAGCCATCGCCAACAAATAAACATAAAATTTAAATACACTCTCCCCAAAGCCCTTTAAGATAATAATTAAAAACTATTAAATGAAATGAAAGTCGTCTTGAGAATTCGTTTCTGTGTTTTATACGCCTGAATTATAATATCCGAAGTATAATGTATTCTGTAATCTGAATCATGTAGGGTGCTACATCGTTATTTTACGAAATTATGTCATCTAAAAATATGCGTGAACAGAACACACAAACATACTGTTCATTGTAAAAATGATTACTACTTGTTTTAAATGTCATTTGTCGTTAATATCGATAATTTTATTATTCGTGTTTACATTGTACATCTCTATTCTTCAGTTGACTACATTGACAACTGCGGTCCGTTTAATACATATTTTAAAGGAATATCAAAAAAGGGTTAATTAAATCCTAAAAATATTAAGTTACATTGTAAAATATAATGCAATTATTGTTAATAGATAGTACTAATAAAAGACATAATAAATTAAAAAACGAGTGGCAAATATGTGGCTGCAGGAACAGATGGAGATTCTTAGCGGTTTAGAGGTAAATAATTATTAATTTATGGCAAGATTTCAAATGGGATGTATAGCATTGTAATTGGATCCTTGTATAATCGAATCAGTAAGTTTGGGGGATCCTAAAATCGTTTGTCCTATATTCGATAAAATAGGCGTGTCATAGCGATAAATAAAATTAACAAAACTTAGTACTTATCTGCACTTACCTGTACGAAACAGATGGCAACAGGCAACGGTGTGCCCAGTATTTGTGGGGTAAGTAATATTTAGAAACAGCACTGCTGTATTTGGAGGAAGTCGTGCCTGCAAACTGAAATAAACCTGAGTTTATTTGATAGAGGTACTGGACTGTTGTAATCGTAAGTTAATTAAGAAGTACCTCTTGTGCTTGGAGATGTAACCGAAATAGTTTGATCCGATCCGATCCCCGGCTTAGCAACCACGGCAGTCCCAATGAAGAATTGGTGGGCCATACCGCTATCGGTGAGGATGCCAGCGGACGGTATGCTGGCGACCCACAGCTATTCGGTCACGGGGTGCGAGGGGGATGTTCGCGAACCCTTATACTTTATAGGCCTCAATGTGTATTTAGCAACGAAGAGGTACTTATACACATTACACTATGTGCCTAGGGTCGTGGCATAATGTTCCCCCGTGCATGGGCGTGCAGACGTGAGCAACAACTACCCTCCTAGTACTTACTAGTAGTAACCAAGTATTGACCTATAATTATTAAAATATTTATTCCACCCATAAACCACATATTACCTATCACAGATTGCGGCTTACGATTACATTCGATAAATGAATATTATGCGAAGCAGATTCTACGTTTTTTTTTTATCATGATTTATTATGTAAACATTTAAAGATTCGTTCTTTTATAGTATTCAGTATCTTTGATAACGCTAGCTAGATTCTAAATGCGCAATGCGACATGTAATATGTCTCGTCCTTTTGTATAAGATACCGTCAGGTTACCAACTACAATGCACCTTAATTCTAGCGATAGAAAAAGTGGAAATTTAACTACTTAGCGGTTAGTTCCTTATAGTTTGCCTATTTTATTCGTATCAAAGATTCTAGATTAGGGAAATCATCAATAAGACATTAGCAGTATTTTGCCCCACACGGAGTCGCAAATAAAAGCTAGTTATACTATACACGAAGATCTAATCCACATTTACGACTGTTATCTGGGTCTTGGAATCGGTTTGAGATACAGACTATACGTATAATAAGGTAGTAACTGTAGACTACATATTACACCTTCATCATCTAAATAAGTATGTAAACGTCATTTTAATTTAAATGTTTTAATAAACACCGTGTAGACAAGTGAAAGGCAGGCGTTGTGTCCGCTGTGGGAGGTAGCGGCCTCCAGTAGATTCAGTACCTGTTTTAGCATCATACACCGTGAACGTTTCTGTTTCTGCTGTTAAAAGGAGGTAAGAAATAAAAAATATACATTTAAAATACATATCTTATCCCTTATTTGTTAAAAAACATATATATATATATATATATATATATATATATATTATACGTAATAATCTTGAGAATGATTTCTGGACAAGAAAGTAGAAACCAAATTTTAAAAATAAGTTTTAAGATTATAAAGATTGTTATGGCAGATTAACCCAATAGTGAATATTATTGATAATGACGTGTTACATTATATAAAATATGCCGTAGCTATCAAGCTGTTTAATTATGGTTAACTACTAAAATGTGTAGATATATACATATTTTACCCAACAATGTAAACAAAATTACTTATTAATATTTATAAGTATCACATGTACAATACATTATGGTCGTAGAATACATCTTTATGTAAACATTATAATATGTATATTGTATATAATTATACATACTTAATATAATCACATGTGGCATACATTATAATCGTAACTGCCTGTGAATAATCGAAGAAACTGGAAATCGATTACTTTAGAAAATAAATAAACAACTAGTTATAAAAAACTCTACATATTTATTACTTTTATGAATAGATATCGCTTCATAAGTAATTTATGGCAGTATTGTATTTTCTTCCTACAATACTAATACCGAAGATACGTTATATTTTAGACTTTATATCTATACAAATACCTACCACGCAAACGCTACGGAATTGGGATCTAGGC
This sequence comes from Manduca sexta, assembly GCF_014839805.1. Lineage (NCBI taxonomy): Eukaryota > Metazoa > Arthropoda > Insecta > Lepidoptera > Sphingidae > Manduca > Manduca sexta. The sequence goes on from NW_023593951.1 coordinate 15,206, forward strand.
GTTACACTCTATTCTTTAATTACGAATCAACTGTTCGCAGGGTTGTTGACATTATGCAAAACATAATTTAGAAAGTTAAGTACTTATATCATTAATATTTAAAACTTAAAACCTAATAAATAGTATACATACTGCTACAACCCAAGACCTAAACTTAAGTCATTTATAAAATATATTGAAAAGATAAATACAATTTTCGTTTGAACCGCTAAAATATACGGTATTTAATTTTCTCAAAATGAATATTCCAGTATTTCCGAGATCCAGGCAGCCATGGTATTAAAACTGTACGCAGTTTCGGATGGGCCCCCGTCTCTATCAGTGCGACAGACTCTTACTCAACTGGAGATACCCTTTGAACTGATCAATGTAGATTTCGGCAAAGGAGAACACATGACTGCAGAATATGCTTTGGTGGGTATTAGTTTATGTTTAACAAATTATAATTTACAATAAGTATAGAGCAGGAAATTACTAAATAGATACCTTATACATACTATTGATTATGTCGAACCGTTACCAATTATTTAAATTGAATTAATAAAATTAAAAAAATCTTGCATATCCTGGTATAGCGCAAATTTGTCCATAAATTCCTTTTAATTATATAATTATCATTACATAATATTAGACATTTTTTTAGATGAACCCACAAAAAGAAATTCCGGTTTTGGACGATGATGGATTTTACTTAAGTGAAAGTAACGCTATCATGCAATATATTTGCGATAAATATAAACCGGGCTCGCCTTTATATCCGCAGGATCCACAATCAAGGTAACATTATAAGTATTAAACACCTTTTATAGTCCTCTCTAGATCTTACTTACTAATGAATATCGAGGTATCAATGAATATAATGCCTCGTTCATTATGATCATTTTTATCTGTCTGGTGTTGTACCTAATTATTATTAGCTCTTTATCCTTTGTGGATTAATATATGGTATTTTGAAAAATTGGGACTTCGGATTTGGTCAATGGGTATCTGAATTATATTACTGCCACCAGAAGATATTATATTTCCTTTACAATATATTTTAAATGATTTGTAATTTAATTTTCAGAGCCATCGTGAATCATCGCTTGTGTTTCAACTTGGCTTCATATTACGCTAATATATCTGCTTATACAGTGAGTAATATCGTATACGCCATTCATATCTCCTCGAGGTATTACTTTAATCATTCTATGAAAAATATCCAATAATCAAAAGGTATAGGATCTCATAAAATATTTCTAGGTATAATCTGCTAAAAGTTGTTTTGTTTAGGTACTTACCTTTCTCAAAGAAATGATATCCTATAAACCAATCCGGCCTACATTTGCTTTGTAAATATTTGTCATCCTTTTTATCTCTTGTCTTTTACTTATCACTAATACTATTTATAATTTTGATAGCCAGTTTTCTGGAAAATCAATCATTTTAAGCATCCGAGATACGCATTCCTCCATATATAAATGGTAACACTACGCCCGTATAGATTTTCTTCCCTAAAGGAAACTCCCATTGTGCAGGTTTGGGATGACAAGTAGCAAAATTTTGAACTAGAAGTTCGTCTACTTATCTGTTTGTTTGTCAAGTTCTATGCAAAACTATTCTTAATTCTAATAAACTTCTAAATATACAAATATCTTCACAATTTTTTCTAACTTATGACATCAGTAGGGCAAGTAGGATTTATCTAATCAATTATTTCAGTATTTTATAAAAAAGCATGATGATCGTTCCAGATGGCGCCAATATTTTTTGATTACGAACGTACGCCCCTCGGTTTGAAGAAAGTGCACATTGCTTTGGACGTTTTCGAAACGTATTTGAACAGGTTTGGGAATAAATACGCCGCAGCGGATCATTTGACTATAGCGGACTTTCCACTTATCAACTCTACTATGACACTAGAGGCTATTGGTTTTGACTTTTCGAAATATGCTAAAGTAAGTGGCAAAAATATTACGTTGTTATAGTCCCCTGCATCTTTCAAAGTATCTTTGCTTCGGGCAAAGTGTTATTAATGCTTAATGTAATAAAATAAAGTTTTGAATGGCGTAGATATGCCCATAAGGTTGGGTTTTAAAACGACTATCTGCTTGGGGTAATGCTTATTGAACAAAACCTTTTAGCTTATGGGCAATGGTGACCATGTGGACGGAAGGAGGGTTCGAACCAGATGATCGCCCGTGATCTCGCACTTAGACAAGGGACCTTAGCTGAGGACATTTTTTGGTTCACCACCAAGGTTTCTAGTGCCTAATGCCTATAGGATATTAGTGCAAAGGTTGTTTTTATTGTACTCTCAAAATTCCAGTTTAAAGAAATCTATTTTCTTAATATTTAAGTATCTAACATTGGGCATAAAGAAAAGACATTCGAATTTTAAAAATATATTTTTATTTCTTTTCCAGATACACAAATGGTACAATGATTTCAAAGGGACTATCCAGAACTATGGAGAATTTCCGAAGGTGCTATGAAAGAGATCATGGAGTTCGCCGCGAACCCGCCTGACTTGACACACATGGACCATCCGATACATCCAATTCGTAAAATTAATAAATAATGTTTTTTAACTAAAAAGTAATAAGAAATAAGTGTTTTCTATCCGGAGCCAGACACGCATCTCCGCATGTAGCCGAGGCAAGCGTTGCTGCAGCATTGTGTGTGGTACGTGCACTGTGAATAACAAACAAAGATATTAGAAATGTTTAATAACTACATGTGGTCCCGTACCAGTGGCGAAGGATCCATAATATACTTGCAAGATAATCGAAGTTTTGTTAATATAGTTTTATAGTTTTGTATGTAAAACTGAGATAGAGAAACTCTTTGATGGTTTTTTTTCAACAAGTTCTAAACAAGATACCGTTACTTTGGTAAGGTAAGTTTTCATTGGGATGGGTATTTCTTTAAAGTATAAGTATGAGGACATCAAAATCAAGA
>NW_023593952.1:0-18142 GCF_014839805.1 Manduca sexta
ACTTTGAGAGGAAATACCGATTTACACTGTATCGTTTTGTACCGTTTTTATTTATTAAATAACATACAATCTTGGTGGCGGAGTTGTAGTGCGTTGAAAACTGGTACCACTTTGCTGAGGTCTCGATTCCGATCCTCAGTAATGTTATATTGGATTTTGTGCTCATCATCTGCCCGAAGTCTGTAGTTACTCCTATAAGCGGCAATAGGTTTGCCTTTATTAAATGAGCCCTAACGAAACATTTTTGCCTACCCTAAAAAGAGCAAAAGTCGCGATCTTATGTCATATGGCTATGTAAATAACAAATAGCGTGAACGTGTGCTGTATTTACCGATATTACAATAAATATAACTTCGTAATTGACGGGTAACACTACGCAATGAATGGTGGAACGAATTCAAATGTCACATAGGATTCGTTTCACCAATGTTTGTTAATTCAGCTGTATTTATATAAACAACGCGGGGTTAATTTTTTTTTTGTGTTTTTTCTAATTATTTGCAATGCTGTGTTTTGTACTTAGTCAAACTACATCTTTCGTACTATGCAGTCATGGACCGCATTTGTTTCAAAGTAAATGGTGTGGAGAGATCAGGTAAGATAATTTAATTTTAAAAATACTAGGTGATGCTAGTAGCTATGTTTGGCCGTCTTACTCTAGACAGTGTACCTAAAGTTCCTAAGTATCATGTGTTGCACCTCATGTATCACCTAGAGTAATTAATAAACAAGTATGCTTTAGTGGGATGCGAGGTGAGCTCGGACCTGACGCTGGTGGACTACCTGCGGAACTGGCTGGAGCTGCGCGGCACCAAGTACATGTGTCGCGAGGGCGGCTGCGGCGCCTGCATCGTCGCCGCCTCCACGTGTCCTGGAGGACCCGTACAGGCTGTCAACTCGGTATACTTTTATTACATACATACATACATAACATCACGCATTTATCCCCGAAGGGATATGCAAAGAGGCGCAACTAGGGCACCCACTTTTCGCCAAGTATGTTCCGTCCCATGATGTGATAGGGGCGAGCCTATCGCCATATCGGGCACAAATTCCAGACTCCGGGCTGATACTGAGCAGAAAAACCCAAATATCACTTTGCCCGACCCGGGATTCGAACCCAGGACCTCAGAGCGCTATTGTACCGGACATGCAATACAACTACGCCACCGAGGCAGTCATACTTTTATTAAAGTTACTATAAAAATAATCAATTAGATTCAAAATGGGACAAGTCATACTTACCCAACAGTTTATAACTATATACTCCCGCTATAAGAAGCCTTTATTTTTTTCTATTTTTATACCCTTTAACTCCTTCATCAGGATTTGTTGACTTTTTCATTAATATGTAATTTCACCATTATTAGTGCATGGTATCGGTAACGTCATGTCAGGGCTGGGAGATCACGACAATAGAAGAAGTTGGCAATAGAAAGAAAGGGTATCACGTTTTGCAGAAGACTTTAGCTGATTGCAACGGGAGCCAGTGTGGGTACTGTAGCCCCGCATGGGTGATGGCTATGTACAGGTAACGTTATTCCTTTGGAATTTATTTATTATTATAAAGTTTCCTTCAACTACTAAGACTGTAGTTGACTGTTATAGTTGAACAATGCAGTATTAGTCAATCAAATACAACAAGAGTTTTAATCTAAATTTTTCATTACGGTCTAGCCTTATGCAAAGAAAGGAAATGACAATGTTGGAAATAGAACAGTCTTGCAGCAGCAACATTTGCCGATGTACAGGCTACAGACCTATAATAGAAGCGCTCAATAAATTTGCAATAGATGCTCCGAAAGATAAAAATTACTGATATTGAAGATTTGCACACTTGTAAGAAAACAGGAAACCAATGCTCTAAAATTTCTTGTAATGAAGAGGAATGGTGCATGGTATCAGCTGAGGATCTTAAAGAACCAAGCCTTATAAAGATTCACTTATGTGACGGTAAATGTTGGTACAGAGTGTGTCAAGTAAATGATATCTTCACTATTCTTCATGCAAAGGGATATGAGTCGTACATGTTGGTGTGCGGAAATACAGCTAAAGGTACTTTGTATTTTATAATATTACTAATTCCTACTTTATTTACTACGATAACATTGATGTTTAGCACCCCTAAGTCAAGGCTTTAGGCAACAATAACTGGTTATATCCAACCGGCTTTCTAAAAATATTTTGAGAAAACATATTCTGAATGTTGCTTATAATTCCAGGAGTTAGCCCAATATTCGAATATCCTCAAAATTTGATAGATATTAGTGGAGTTCATGAATTGAAGACTTATACATTAGATCAGAACCTGATTATTGGAGCAGGACTCACTTTATCGGAATTGAAAGAGAAATTTGAAATGACTGCTAAAGAAGACTATTTCGAGTATCTTAAATCGTTTTGCGATCATCTCAAACTAATAGCACATATTCCTGTTCGTAATGTGAGTATAAATAAAAAAAAATGATAATCATGAATCAACTGCCTAGCGCCTGATCCAATGCCATACGCTGATGCTGAACTAAGGCAGTATCTGGTTAGACTGTTTATTTTATCCATAACAACAGAAGTTAGAAATGCTAACTTGAGCATAGCAAAAATATATTAATTTGTTGAAATAGTCCTACTAGTTTGAGTTGCTATTCTTAATAATTTTGTTTCTATCGTTTTCAGTTAGGTTCAGTAGGAGGTAATCTGATGATCAAACATAGTCACAATGATTTTCCATCGGATTTATTCCTTTTGTTTGCAACTGTTGGAGCGCAGGTGACAATTTGTAAGTATTGTTGGGAATATCACTAATTTTATTGAAAATTTTATCAAGTCAATTGCAATCAAAGCTTTCAAAGTCGTAAGAGAACTAAATTCGAGCCACCACTAAATTTATTACTGTGTTTAAATTAACTATGTAAATTATTTTAGTGTCATCGAAAGAAAAGAAAACTCTGACGATGAAACAGTTTTTGAAAGAAGATATGAAGGGGAAAGTCATATTAAATGTAATGTTGCCACCTTTAAATAACGATTGCCATGTTGTCACTTATAAGGTAAGGGAAATGTATTTAACGCATTTTTTTTTTGTGATACAGCAAGTGAGTAAAACGAATGTTGCGGTTTTTCCACACCAAGAAAAATATTTGTAGATGACACAGAATAATTATAGTTATTTCAGAAGTTATTTTTCTGACACCAAAATCATGATAATTTCTGTTGCCACGACCCAAGATGATAATTTGATTATAGGGTTAAGATTCAGGACCATGTGTGTGATTTTTGTGTGTTATAATTGCTTTCATTTTTTTAGATAATGGCTCGTTCGCAAAGCTCGCATGCAATAGTGAATGCTGGATTCATGTACAAATTAGATGGAGAAAGTAAGGTAAAGAAGTGCAGGATTATCTACGGCGGACTTTCACCAGCTTTCATCGAAGCCTCGTCAACTAAAACATATCTGATTGGAAAAAAGCTGTTTATCAATGAGACATTGCAACGTGCCCTAAAAATCTTGGAAAACGAGATAGTGGTGACGGAAAACCAACTTAATCTATCTGTAAAGTACAGGAAACAGCTGGCTTTAGGCTTGTTTTACAAAGTAAGTATTTACTTAAACTTACATGGTCTATCCTAAAGTAAAATAGGTAGTCTTAAAATGTTTCCAAATAGGAACATAGATACATTTTCCATTGTTTTATGGAAATTATGTATATTATGACAAAAACGCTTCAAAAAGCGTCAAAGTCATCATAGTTTTAATTTTCTTTTTATTAGGTAACTTGTTTTCATTTATTAATACGCATGATGTGACTATGATTGCAATTTTGCCAGATAGTTTAGCAGCTTTTGATGATATTTGTGTTAAATACTAACTGGACAAACCTTATATCTAACTATACTTCTTTCTACAACTTCAAGGGACATAAGCCTGAAAACAAATTACAAAACTGAAACCTCTCATCCGTCTTCAATAAAACCAGCAGATATTTAATTCATCATAATATTATATTTGCTTTCAGAGTGTGCTTTCTTTATGCCCAATAAGCAAAATTGACCCTCGATACCGATCGGGTGCGACGAAGATTCACGAAACACGGCCTGTGTCACAAGCTCACCACGACTTCAATACAAATACTGAGTTGTGGCCTTTGAACCAGCCGATTCCTAAGGTCGAGGCATTGGTAAGTGAGAAGGCGGTAATGTTGCGCAAATTTAAATGATAGAGTTAAGTAACGTTGATGTTGCGTACTAGAATTTTTTAATATCGAAGCGGAGACATGAAAAGCAATGCACCTACTATTGAGTTTGAAAATATTATAAAATAAATACGTATTGTTCTAACCCGCAAACACGTGTGAAAAATAATGTTTCAGTCATTCTCAATTATGTTAACTGATGCTGGTAATTAAGCATGATTTAATAATATTTTTTTCTTCAATAAAAATAAGGTTAATTAATTTAATCTAGTGCCTTCAAAAATATATGTAATCATAATTTACAGGTCCAGTGTGCCGGCGAAGCGAAATATGTAGATGACATTCCGTGTATACCTGATGAAGTATATGCGGCGTTAGTTCTCAGCACCGTCGCTGTAGGTGATATTGTGGACATAGATGCAAAAGCTGCGTTGGTAAGTCAATCAAAATTAAACTTCAACCCACAAAACAACGCTTTTCAAACAATGTAAATTAATCTTTAGTAATCTCTAAAGCAAGAAAATGAAACCCTGTAAATAGGTTTATCGGTTGATAAGTATATTTTTTATACCACTCAATACAGCGGCGAAAAATTCATTTGTCCGATGGAAAGTTTTACGACTGCCCATAACCTATGGCAACGTTATGAAATCAGAAATGTCAGGAAGCACTGCAACTTTATCACCTTGCGACATTAGATATGAACTTACAAAATCAAACAAATGGCCGTGTACTTAAGACATATCATTATAAAGTCGTGTTATGTAATAAAATAGTGCACAAAATACTTCTTCTATGAAAAAACCGCATCGAATATTTTTCTTCCACAGGAAATACCAGGAGTAGTAGCGTTTTATTCCGCAAAAGACATCCCTGGACAGAACACCTTCACACCAACTGGTTTTATTCTATATGAGGCTGATGAGGAAATATTCTGCAGCGGAAGAGTCAAGTACTACAACCAACCAATTGGTATGATCGTAGCTGAAACCCGACCGATTGCAGAACGGGCTGCGAAACTAGTCCAGGCCACTTACAGAAATGTCAAAAAGCCAATCCTTGATATAAAAGATGCTAAAAAAGAACTCGAAAGAAACGCATTGTTTTTATCAGTTAAAGCTACAGATAAAGGATCCGACGTAAAAAAAATGATCAAAGGAAATAACACAATATATGGCCAGTACCATAATATGATGGAGACATTAGTATGCGTCACCAAACCAACTGAGGAGGGGCTGGCTTTACATGTGACATCACAATGGATCGATGGTGTTCAGATGGCAGTATCAAGAGCCTTAAACATAAATTGCAACAAGTAAGTTCAAATACATCTATTTAGTTTTCAAGCTATGAATTCCTTTTGAGAGAGATCTATTTAGAATTATCATTATATAGTACATCCATATAATTTAAAAACTAATACATTTTGGTCAAAAATAAACTACACAATATTGATCATGATATTTATTCATAAGGTTAGACATTAACGGGCGACGTCTTGGGGATCATTTGGATTCAAGATATCTCGAAGCATCCTTATTGCTGTTGCGAATAGTTTGGCCACACTAAAACTGAACAGACCATGCCGGTTAATACAATCGATGTCCACGAACATGAGGGCCTTAGGCAAGAGATTCCCAAGTTCAACAGAGTTTGAGGTAAGGATAATTTGTCTCGAAAATCTGTCTGCCAATTGAGCGGAAATCGTTAATGTTTATATATGTAAATAGTTTCAAGGTAACATCTTGGCCGTTCAATATAATCACGAGAACTGAATTTAAAATGTAAAATATGTGCCCTGTCCATTGTTTTTGTAAATATTTTATCATGTTATCACATATCAACGAATGCACATTACCCATTTATGGGAATACATTCTTCGCAAGTTGGGGTACACTGCGTTCTATACCCGTATACCTCTTCGCCATACTGGGCTCTAAACTCATTAGCAAACGTTTTCTCTCATCATTTCCTCCCTTATCCGAAGAACCTTTTTCCCTCCTATTCTCTCCTTTCTCCAACTTTCTCTTCCCATTTACTTTCTCAGATTGCTGCAGCTACTAAGACTCCTGTTTAATTTCAGCAGGGATACTGTAGCAGTCGGTAATAAAACAAAAATTTTGCACTATACATATAAGAATACTAAAATTCCTATGTTTCAGGTTGCAGTGAATAGTGCTGGAGAAATCCAATACATGGATTACTCTCTTTATGAGGACAATGGGCATATGTTCAACGAAAAACTTTCACTAGTTGTTATCGACTCATATAACAACTGCTATGACACCTCTAAATGGAACATCGAATGTTACGACACTCTCACTGATACTGCAAAAAATACGTGGTGTCGAGCCCCAGGTAATCATTCTTACTGCAAATTTTTTTTTTCTAGTAAAAAAAATATTGTTTTCCCACCACACCCGATGGTAAATGAAGTGGGGTCTGGATACTTCATCCACGTGCGTGAAAGTGTGAGCAATTTCTATAGGTAGTACTATATTATATAAATCGAAAGGTAAATGAAGTCTGCCAACCTGCATTAGGCTAGCGTGCTGGTCTAGTACCTAAGCGTTCTCAGTAGTATCAGAGGTTCGAGCTGAGCATGAAACAATATTAAAGTTACAGAGCTGTTATTATTATTACATAAATAGAAGATGTTAAAGGACAAACAGGATTTTTAATTGAGTAAAAATATAGTGTATACATACTTATATAAGCTAAACGCTTTTTATTGACAACATTGACATTTATTGTAAGTATGTACTTACAATAATGTTATATTAAAATAATTATTGTTTGGTACAGGTACATTAGAAAATATAGCCATGACGGAACATATCATGGAACAAATATCCTACGAGATGTCAAAAGATCCGTTAGAAGTTAGATTAGCAAACTTGGATACAATAAAATACGGCGACTTAAAAGAAATGGCTATTACTCTGACTACAACTGCTGACTACAGTCAACGAAAATTGGCCGTCAAAGAATTTAATTCTCAAAACAGATGGAAGAAACGTGGTCTAGGAATAACAATGATGAGGTGGCCTCCCTTTGGATATCCATATTTTGACGTTAACCTCTCAGTATTCAAAGAAGACGGGACTGTGACCATCATGCACGGTGGTACTGATGTGGGCCAGGGACTGAATACTAAAGCCGTACAAATCTGCGCTTACATTCTCAAAATACCTATTGAAAAAATACAAATAAAACCAACTAATACTAATTTTACACCAAATAGTTTCCTTACTGGTGCAAGCATTACCTCTCATAATATAGGCATTGGTGTGAGGAAATGCTGCGAAATACTGCTGGAGAGATTGAATCCAATCAAATCTATGTTGGATAATCCGACCTGGGAACAACTAATAAAATCTGCATTTGCTCAGCATATAGATTTACAAGTTCACGCATTCGTCAACATAGCTGATGTTGTTCAGTATAATATATTCGGCATGGCTATAGCAGAAACTGAAGTGGACGTGTTGATGGGAGAGATGGAGATTCGTAGAGTAGACATACTGCAGGACGTGGGGCAAAGCATTAATCCTGAAATTGATATTGGTCAAGTAAGTGTGTAAGATTATTTTTAGAAAATTACTCACTTACTTGAATTTTTATTCGTCATCAACTCTTGAACATATTATGCAGCGAATACTGCTGTCTTATCTTACTACTCGGCAGGTTTCCTCTTTATGTTTTTTCTTCCCTAATAATAGTTTACAGTTTTGTCGACTGAGAAGTTAGTATAGATGACTAATTAGTAAAATACTATTACCGCAACTTAGTATTCTGTGGCTGGCATTTTGCAGGTGGAAGGTGCTTTCATGATGGGCGTGGGATACTGGACTTGTGAGAATTTAGTTTACGATAAAAACACAGGAGAGTTGCTAACAGATCGCTCATGGCACTATCTGGTACCATTAGCAAGAGATATCCCGCAGGACTTCAGGGTGTCTTTCAGGAAGAATTCCTACAGTAGCAAACATATACTCGGTGCTAAAGGTAAAAAACTTAAGCTAGAGGTTTTTTTTTTCATAAACTCGTATGTCTGTCCCATCTTGACTGAAAATAAATTCATCTTCTCACTTAGACCATATTATTTAGTCTACAAATGTGTACACATTATTGTACACATTATAGCATTGTAATAAAATGCTCTAGAAATTGTATAAGTAGTATCATATTTACAGGCACTGGAGAGCCGCCTTTATGTTTGGCGGTAGCGGTACCTTTCTCTATCAGGGCAGCAATCGCAGCAGCGCGAGAAGACTCCGGGATACCTACCACCAATTGGTTCCAAATCGGTACGTCATTTTGCAATTTTGCACTAAATAACAAACACCAATAGTTATAAGTTTAGCTATTTGGTTGATATTAATTATTCAACAGTTAACTTTCTGTTAAAGCAAAATTTTATAACTATTTATGAAAGTGAAATATTGTCAATATTTTTCCGCAGCTTAGGTTGTGTATCTGAAACAACAATAATTAGTAGTCGACGTAGGAGTGAAAATTCAATATTACGAAGCAAAACACAATAATATTTTTTTTTCAGATGGGCCGTACACGGTTGAAAAAGTTTGTTTAGCTTCCAACAATAATATAAAGGATTTTAAGCTTTATTAAAATAAGCAAATTTGATATAATTGCACATTTTCACTTTTAAAACTCGAATGTTTTCAATAGTATGATCTGAGGACTATAAAAAGATATTGGCTTTTCTTTGTATAAAAATATATGTCTGGACCATTGTTATTATACATTTGATTCAACATACTTTCAAATTATACATATGGAATGACGTTGAATGTCTAATAAATACAAATTGATATTGTGACTTGTGTATACTCTGTATATTTTATTTAATTCTCTTTTTATATTACAAAGAATTATCTATTCTAATCCTTTTGCGTTCGATTTCGTATAGCTACGGAATCATCCTATTTTAATTTCCTTTAAACTTGGGAGATGCAAGATAGAACTCCTCAAACTAAATTGCATTTTGATGATTATTTTTGTGTTGGGTTTAATATAGCTTCAAGATACTAACCGTATTATAAATATCTTTGTTCCACTTTGAATTTTGAAGATGCGGAAGGGAATTCTTCATGTAAAATTGGATGAGAATTTTTCTTTTTGTATTGTGTTGAATTAAATTTAGTTCTATAACTAACAAAAAGCAATAATAAAAACTTTTTAATCAAGTAAAGATTTAAATTAAACTAATTTTCCGGATTCTATCGAGGTTTTTTTGTGTTTTATTTTTATTTATTTATTTATTTATTTAGGATTGCAAACTGAGTTTACAATGATAATTTACAAATATATCACACATGCATAACAAACAAAAAAATATTGCAACTCTGATTATATGCAACCACAACATGAGCCATATAGAAATTATACTAAAACAACAAAAAAAAAAGGAATAGTACTCTTACAACTATAAAAAACTATATTAATTAGAATATTGAAATCTGTAATATGAGATCTGTATAAGAGAAACAAATATAATAATCTATAAAATAAAACTAAAAGGTAAACATATAAAGGCAAATATATAAAAAGTAACAAAATTAAGGTCCAGTTTTATTTACAATTTTATTTTTGAAACATGACAAATTGTCACCAAAAATATCAATGCTAATGTTATTTACTGATTGGTTGTACAAACAAGACAGACGAGGAACAGGTGCCTGTTTTCCTGTATTTGTTCTGCAAAAACGCACATAAAATAAAGGACCAGGCCTCCTGGGAGGTCTGTATGGTACCTTAATCGAGAACTTATTTAGTAATGTAGGGGAGTCAATAATACCGTTCATGACTTTGTGGAGAAAGACTAAGTTCAAAAGATCTCTTCTCTCACTTAAGGACTGCAGTTTGAAGAAACATAATTTATCTTTGTAAGATCTCACATAATCAGGTGGCCTAAACCGGTACGACAAGTGGTAAAGTAGTTTCTTTTGTACCTTCTCGATTCTGTTAATGTGTACATTATACAGAGGAGACCAGACTGTGCTGCAATAATCTAGCTTACTCCTTACATAACTATTTTATAGCATTAATGTGGTAGAAGACTTTTTAAATTCTTTGCCATTCCTAAGAATGAAACCAAGTGATTTGTTGGCAGCATTAAGCATTTCATCTATGTGAGTGGTAAATCTTAATTTAGTATCTAGTGTTATGCCCAAATCACGGATATTAGTGGTCTCATTTATTGTTTCTCCTGATATAGTGTTATAAGTATTACGTTTTAATGTGAATTTAATATGAAAGCATTTTGCTGGATTTAATGTCATTTTATTGGATATACACCAATATGTTAAGTTATCAATTTCTTCTTGGAGTAATTTTCCATCGTCAAAGTCATGTAAAGTACGTATTATTTTAAGATCGTCGGCGAACAAGTAGTAATTAGAATGTTGGAAAATGTTAGTAATATCGTTTATGAAAATATTGAGTAATTATATTATTTTTTCTCTCGACGTTTCGAAGACTTTGCAGCCTTCATGGTCACGGGGGGACTGAGAACGTCGGGAGAAAAAAAATACAAAAAACCGCGAAAGAATCCGGAAAATTAGTTTAATTTCAATGTTTAACATCCGCGTAAACATAAGAAATCATTATCAAGTAAAGATCTTAAAATACTAGTGGCGAAGGGTCCATATAATCCGATTCCTGTCGGCTTCCCTTTCGTAATTTATATGTAATTACCATTAGAACGACTTGCAGAGCGCATTTATACATATCAGCACATATAATATGTTGTGTAGGGTTTCCTTTTGGAAAAATAGTTTTTCTACTCTGCCAATACCACTGTAATCCAAAATCATTAAAACAAGCAATGTAATCTCCTTTACAATTCGTTTTTTATGTTTATATGCACATTAAATATTTTTATGGAATCGGTGCCTAATTATATTGCTAGATAAGCTAAGTAAAAACACGAATAAATTTAAAATAGGATCAGAGTATTGCAGAAATATGATTTTTATTTTATTTTTTTACAAATTTACTAAATTTGGAATAGCTCCTAATAATACGATTAGCACGCCGATATGGTGAAGAGAGATCTTGGAATAATAATAATAATAATAATAATATCAGCCCTGTATTATATACTTGCCCACTGCTGAGCACGGGCCTCCTCTACTACTGAGAGGGATTAGGCCTTAGTCCACCACGCTGGCCCAGTGCGGATTGGTAGACTTCACACACCTTCGAAATTCCTATAGAGAACTTCTCAGATGTGCAGGTTTCCTCACGATGTTTTCCTTCACCGGATGATCTTGGAATAAAATACCAATAATTATTTTGTAACTTAAAAGTTTTTTCATAAGGACACGGCAATGCGACGGCACTGCACCTGATGGTAAATGCGTTAGAGTCAAATAGAAAGTAAACTGATGAGAGATGATTACCCCTCGGCGGACGCCACAATTATGCCGGCCTTTTGGAACCGGATATATACAGGCTGATCCTGGAAGGCGAAAACTTACGTAAGCCACTAAGCACCTTGTGTACAGTGGTCGCTCTCTTGGCGTATATTAAAAATATACTGCCACCAGCAAAAATGTTTCCTAACTATTATCTTTATATTATTACACTGTCATTTTATAAACACAGCTTTATTTAATATTGTGCGCACGCACTTGCGTAAATAAATGTGACAAAGACGCCAATTAATTACCAAAACATAAAGTTTTAAGTAGGTTAAGTATATATTTATTGTAATAATTAACTACTACTAGGTATATTATAAAAACGATGTTTAAGTTGACAATATTATTGTAGTTAGTGTAAATATACGGTTGGAAATTGCTCACATAACCGCATTACAAACTTAGAAATATCGTGTCATCAGTTGAGCGGCGAATTTTTATGTCATAGAACTAAGTATAAGGCGAGCAAGCCATTCGCCTGATAAACATCATATTGTATCACGACTGTCTAAGTAGATCCAGCATTCCGAAATTCAAACACGTTGATATAAATGGTTTCAAACAAGCCGGCATAATTGTGTCGACTGGCAAGGGATCTATCGTGGCGGCATAAAAATGTTATTGTTGGCAGTATTTATTTAATAAACCACACACTAACCATACAGTATCAACTATGAACCCCTAAGAATATTAACTTAACTATTTTGTTTTATTAATCCCGTGGGTAAATTTCCCTATGGGATTCCTATGCCAAAGGCAAATTTATAATAACGTTACTGATGTCAAAGACTAGAATTTTTATTATTGCATTACTAGTTTTATATCGCGGCTTCGCCCGCATGAAAGACTTTTTCCAGAATAAATCCCACTATATTATATTTTCCCGTGATGAAGAGTAGTTGTATCCTTCTCTGGGATACAAACTATTTTAATTTTGTTTTTGTGTTTATTTCGTAAAGATAGACGCGGTATGGGACTTTGTTTTTTATTATGTACTATCAATTATTTGAAAATACATTAAATCGTCACCCAGTCGCAGGTCGCAGCAGTTACCATCGCAATAAGCGTACGTGTGTTTCCCAATTATTTTGGGAACTTCTTTATTATGGCATAGTCAGTAAGTATCCATTTTCCCACTATTCAGTAATGGACCGTATTTACTTTAGAGTGAATGGTGTTGAGAGATCGGGTAAGTTGATTATTTTCTCGCTACGAGTATGATTAATTATTTTATATTCAGGGAACAGTTATTAAATTAAAATTATGATTAATAGTAATAAGTCTTGTCAATTTTGATACAAAAGTAATTATTAAGATGTGAGTGGGTGAAAAATAATTCACAAATTATAATTTGCGGAGAGAACAGGCGTAGAGTCACAGGAAGCATATTATTGCCATTCAATGCCAAATCGATTCAGATCTGAAATAAGATATAAAAACTTTTAAAAAAATTTTTTTTTTGAGCTAGTTCAAATAATTCTAGTAGGTACCATATTTCTCTAGGACATATGATGTACTTAAATCTGCTATTGTGTACGTGTGTGATATCAATTCTACATTTTATTTATGCTCCACTTATTAATTTTACAGCTGTAATTATGATTTCAAGATAGTTAAAAACGATCGTTAAATTTTATTTACAAAAATATATACTAAAGTCATAAATAAGTGATTAAAACCCGACCCAAAAATCTTTTAAAAATAAAATATCTTTGCTCTTCGTCTTCATTGAATTGTACTCTTTAGTGGGATGCGAGGTGAGCTCGGACCTGACGCTGGTGGACTACCTGCGGGACTGGCTGGAGCTGCGCGGCACCAAGTACATGTGTCGCGAAGGCGGCTGCGGCGCCTGCATCGTCGCCGCCTCCAAGTGCCCCGGCGCTCCTGTACAAGCTGTCAACTCGGTATGCTTTAATTATAGTAGTCGAGACCTATAATTGAATTTCTTGGTGCTACTTGTCAGATCCAAGGCATCATGTATTATTCGGTGCACTGAATTAATTTCGTGAAGTCTTCTCTGGAAAAAATATATTTTGCTTTGATAGGAGCCGTTAAATACGTGACGTTTCAACATATAACAAGTATAATAAGTAACAAGTGTTATGTAATTGCGTACAAGGTTAATGTACTTCATTTGATTTCAACCATCAGTGCATGGTATCGGTGACGTCGTGCCAGGGCTGGGAGATCACGACAATAGAAGAAGTTGGCAACAGGAAGAAAGGGTATCACGAGTTGCAGAAGACTTTAGCCGATAGCAATGGGAGCCAGTGTGGGTACTGCAGTCCCGCATGGGTGATGGCCATGTACAGGTAATTAGTTGTACCTTATAATAACCAATTAAAACTTAGAAACTCTAACTCAATTTTTTTACAAAAATTGTAGCCTCATCCAAAAAAAGAAAGACATGACAATGTTGGAAATAGAACAGTCTTTCGGTAGCAATGTCTGTCGATGCACAGGCTACAGACCTATACTAGAAGCGTTCAAGAAATTTGCAATAGATGCTACGAAAGATAAACAAATTACTGATATCGAAGATTTGCAAATATGTAAGAAAACTGGACAGAATTGTTCCAAAGCTCCCTGTAATGAAGAAGAGTGGTGCATGATATCAGCTGATGACTTAAAAGCACCACGCATTTTAAAGATTAAACTGAAGGATGGTAAAAATTGGTACAGAGTGTGTCAAGTAAATGATATTTTCACTATTCTGAATGAAAAGGATACGAATCCTACATGCTCGTATTTGGAAATACGGCTAAAGGTATGTTAAATTTCACGAACAGAAACCCTTCACCTGTTCTTCCAGCAATCAATGACAGCTTGTCTCGTTTTATATGTATGATATTCTCGAAGACTGGAACACCTGCACTTAATAATCTCTTTCTATAAAGCCAACAACGCATTGATATATTGTATTCCACTTTCAGGAGCATACCCAATATTCGAATATCCTCGACATTTGATAGACATCAGCACGATTGAAGAATTAAAAACTTATACAATAGATCAAAACTTGATCATCGGAGCTGGACTGACTCTGACTGAATTGAGAGATAAATTTGACATTACTTCCAAAGAAGACTTTTTCGGATATCTAAAAACATTAAGCGAGCATCTCAAATTAGTAGCTCATATTCCTGTCAGAAATGTAAGTCAAATATTTTTTGCGGTATGTCATTACTTTTGAAATGTTATTATCTAGTCGACTTTGCGACTTATGTATTCTGTATCACTCCATTATTATAGGTAGAAACCATCACAAAATAAAATAAAAGGTGTTTACTATAAGAAGCAAAAAATGGTTTCAATTCAACCTAACGTGTATAATCGATTTGAAAACTTTTGATTTTGCTAACTCATTTTTTCCACGCTGTATTCATAAGCAGTTTACACTTACTAATCATATTTTATTCATTTTTTTAGTTAGGTTCAGTCGGGGGTAATCTTATGATAAAGCACGCACATAACGAATTTTCCTCGGATTTGTTCCTTTTGTGTACAACTGTTGGTGCACAAATTGTTATATGTAAGTAATAGTTGTAATAATCTCACATATTACAGCATGTTAATTAAAATTTTCTTTATAACGTCTTGGTATATAATATATATTGTCCTACCGCTGATATAAAGCATTAAACTTAAAATTTCTAGTGACATCGAGAGGGAGAAGAAGAAAACTCTGAAGATGAAACAGTTTTTAAAAGAAGATATGAAAGGGAAGGTCATATTGCAAGTGATGTTGCCGCCGTTAAGCAGTGATTACCATATTGTCACTTATAAGGTTCTTGAACTATGTTTAATAACATGTGTGGTGCAGTTTGTGTCTAAACAATTGTAGTGGATTCTAAAGGCGTGTTTCAAAAGTTTCATATAATTTTTATTTGATAACTATTGAATTATATTATATATTAATTTGAATTATATATTCATTACCATTTACTTAGAAACATAGATTAGACTGTTATTTTAAGTCGGCTAATACCTACTTTAATGTGACTAGTGGGAAGCATTTTGTCCGAAGTTGTGACACAGGCCATTTCTTTATTTATATAATGTAACACACTAGATTAAGTACTCAGTTTGAGTTCTGAACTATTTTTGACTATGCGTTTCATCCACTCCATGGGATTAGCGGAAACTCCAAAACCCTTAGCTCCACCGATCTCAATTATCTTTTTAAAAATCTTCAATCATTTGATGCTGTCGCCTTTACAGCTACAGCTGTAAAGGTCAGTTTTCTGATTCAATCATTATGACCATATTACAATGCTATCCCTGTCTTAAAATTGCAGGTGATGCCTCGTGCACAAAGTGCACACGCAATAGTAAACGCTGGATTTATGTACAAACTAGATGGAGGGGGTATAGTAAAGCAGTGCAGGATTGTCTACGGCGGATTGTCATCAGTTTTCATCACAGCCTCGAAAACTAAATCTTATCTAATTGGAAAGAATCTTTTCACCAATGAAACGTTGCAAGGTGCTTTGAATGTTTTGGAAAACGAGTTAGTGGTAACGAATAATCCGCCAGAACCATCTGTGGATTACAGAAAACAGCTGGCTTTGGGCTTGTTCTATAAAGTAAGTATTTATATATGAAGTCTATATGTTTATGCTCCACGGATTGGTATTCAAATTTAATGAGGACAATATAATTAATGCCAAAATCCTATATATTTTATTACATAAATAGTAATTCAACATTGCTTAGAGATTCAAAAGACTTAATGAGTTTAGCTGCTTCACTCACTTAAAATCTGTGAAACGGTTAATCTATACTATTATATAAAGCTGAAGAGTTTGTTTGTTTGTTGGTTTGTTTGTTTGAACGCGCTAATCTCAGAAACTACCGGTCCAAACTGAAAAAATCTTTTTGCGTTGGATAGCCCTTTGTTCGTGGAGTGCTATAGGCTATATATCATCACGCTATACCCAATAGGAGCGGAGCAGTAATGGCTAATCTCAGGAACTACCGGTCCAAACTGAAAAATTCTTTTGCGTTCGATAGCTCTTTGTTTGTGGAGTGCTATAGGCTATATATCATCACGCTATACCTAATAGGAGCGGAGCAGTAATGGCTAATCTCAGGAACTATCAGTTTGAACTGAAAAAATATTTTGTGTTGGATAGCCCTTTGTTCGTGGAGTGCTATAGGCTATGTATCATCACACTATACCCAATTGGAGCGGAGCAGTAATTGCTAAACTCAGGAACTACCGATTCGAACTGAAAAAATATTTTTTGTTGAATAGCCCTTTGTTTGTGGAGTGCTTTAAGTTATATATCATCACGCTATGACCAATAGGAGCGGAGCAGTAATGAAACATGTTGCAAAAACGGGGACAATTTATAAGTTTTGAGGTTGCGTGCGCTGGGTAAACGGTTAAAGTTATGCAACAATGATGTACGACGGGATTGTTCCTCTTAAAAGTTCTAAAAATATATTATAAAACAAAGTCCCCGCTGCATCTGTCTGCCTGAACGTGTTAAACTCAAAAACTACCCAACGTATTAAGATGAAATTTGTTATGGAGACAGTTTGAGACCCTGGAAGAACATAGGCTCCCGGGAAACTAGTACTTTTATAACGGAAAACTTTAGCCTGAAAATCTTTACAACGCGGGCGGAGCCGCGGGCAAAAGCTAGTTAATTAATAATATGCTGATCCATAATCACTAATATCAGTTACAACATATGAATTGATTTTTATTTCTAGAGTGTTCTATGCCCAACAAACATACTCGGATCTCAGTACCGATCCGGGCGACCAAGATTCATGAAACACGACCGGTGTCAGAATCTCGGCAAATGTTTGATACCAATACCGAGTTGTGGCCTTTGAACCAACCGATACCTAAGGTCGATGCATTGGTAAGTAGAAAACAACTGGCTTACCCTCAAAATATGGGACCTAAAATAGCTGTTTAAATGTAGATTTCTAAGACCTCTGCCTACTTGAGTTGGTATGTATGCACTTAAGTAAAATTGTAGTAACTTTGCATAAAATAAATCTGATATTGACTTTTGACAATATTCAGTCCCAAACAAAGAGTATCGTTTCACATTGACGTTGAATATGAAATATTGGCTGATTTCGATATTTTTTCAATTCAATTGAAAGGGCACACAATACTTAGGCCAAGCTTCTGACACACTTATAGGACGAACAAACTTACTTCTGTTTGCAGATACACATTAAGATACTGAATTATATGCAATAATAAATACAAAATATGTTAAAAAAAATCTAGTTAAAAATAATATATTTTGTATATTTTTGAAATAATATTATTATTGCATTTTTGCAAGTGGGCTTTATAGTAATTATAATTCACAGGTACAATGTGCTGGGGAAGCAAAGTATGTAGAAGATATTCCAACCGTACCTGATGAAGTACAGGCAGCGTTAGTTCTCAGCACCGTCGCTGTAGGAGATATTGTGGACATAGATGCAAGTGCCGCTCTAGTAAGTGATCCAATACTGTGATATTACCTTTAT
>NW_023593953.1:0-18139 GCF_014839805.1 Manduca sexta
CATATGATGAACAATAAAGTGTTAATATATAAGAAAGTAACCAAAACTGAGGCTTTAAGAAAAGTGAGTGATACTTTTAGGTTATATAAGCAACTCATACTTGTAGATAGGTCGTCGACAAAACCTAGCATATCTGCTAACACTATTGTATCCTACACGAAATAAATAAGTTCTCACGGCCTCGGGATCCCGGACTATGTTCTACCTATCATGCTCGAATTCCCAAAATAGTTTTCATATACGAAATTAACTCGTAATATACATGAATATACGGCATATTTTAGTAATATTTGTCTTTCCACTACTAAGATGTTAACTTAGTTAATAAACTCGTGAATAATTAACGTACAAGTTTACGCTTTGGAGTACTGGATTAATCTATTTTTAGCGTATGGAATATCAGAGGAACTTCGTATGAGATTATATTAGGAATATATTAATATAGACTAGCAATGAGTTGTGGTTTCGTCTGTACTTTCCAGAAAGAAAGTAACTGTTGTATTTTGCTTGTAATTAATTAATACAGCTATTTTATGTAGCACGGTTTTATTTTATATTTTTTTATTGACAGACGTCTAAGAAAATATCTAAAAATTACCATAGAGTTCTAAGGCATAAAGTTTAATGTAATATATAACAGTAACTTATATCTGCTTTGAGGTTATATTAGATTCTAGCTGGATACCTCGGCATATTTAATAGCACTAAGATTCCCGCGAAAACACCACCCGACCTGGGCATCGAACCTAAGACTTTATAGCACTTATACCGCAATACTACGCCACTGAAGCACATCCGCGAGCACATGTATAAAAAAAGTAACTAACAAACGAAGTATATTTGGCTTATCGAAGTTCATTTTACGGTAGAGCTGGTCGGACGTTATCACGTTAGTTTGGGTGAAAGAAAGTTTTTATGTGTTATCGATTCGGTTGGACAGTGATTGATAACTGCCTGTTAGGGAAGTTGCGGATTGCGTCTCGAACGTTCCTGTTTCGGGACGTATTTAAGGAATATACACTAACCTCCTTCTTCATAGACGTTATTTGTCTAAGGACGGAGCATAGCTGTGATAAAAAGTCTGTTTCTCAGTGCTGATGGCTTAGCAGCCTTCGCAGTGCGTAGACATAGGGCCGTTGTGATTGACTAATATTGAGATACAACTTGAATCTAATTGGCTGTCAGATAAACAAAGTTGAACAAACAGCAAGCTGTCAGATAAACAGAGCTGAGAAACAGACTTGTTATCACAGGAATGCTCCATCCTTAGATTAATAACCTCTATGAATAAGAGTGTAGGAGTTCACAACATCGCCCGTGTCCACTCTTTTTTTTAATATAACCCCTTTTGTGTACTTTTTCGTGCAAAAATAATCAAAATGTCGTTTTGTATTATATATAACGCTACTAATTGTTGCTTAACACCAGGGGCCTTATTCTCTATCTCGCACGTTATTATAACAGTGCGTAACAAGCACGTAACACAACGCATCATGGTTAGGACTATAGAAATTTGGCTTACAGAATACCATTCCACGCACATTTCTCGAAGATAACATGACACGGCCGCGTTACGCGTTTACACTATCATACAGAATAAGGGCCCTGCAGTGCTAAGTGTAACGCGTAGGTGCAGAAATAAAACTCATACCACGTAATATACCTGGGTTTATTATCTTTCTACTTCTATCTGCAGCGGCCCTAACCGCACATAGTTTTCATATCTATGAGTTTCTATAAAATATTTTCGTATCATCAAAAATTACAAGAATCGAACTCAGAACTCCTCTTTAGTACAGTGCACGCATTTAACAATATTAGCACAAATTCGCAAAGCAATAATTCATCCACTAAGCCGTTAATAAACACGTTGAACATGCAGTTCCCATGTTTTGTGCTTTAATACAATATTGACCATTGTTATTTTCGATGACTGTTTTATATTGATACCCGGTAATGTTGCAAGCAGCGCGCAACATGTTTGGGATCGTAACTTCTTAACATAATATGAAATATTTACTGGCTCCGTGACGTATTTACGTAGACGTAAAAGTCTCTGGTTCGAAGCCCAGGTTGGGCAAAATATTAGGTTTTCTGCTCAGTATCCTAGGGTCAAGAATTTGTGCTTAGTATGATAGGCTATTACATAATGGAATGGAAAACACACTGCGAAAAGTAGATCCACTAGTTGCGTCTCTGGCTACCCCTTTGTGAATCAAAGGCGTGTGTGTATAATGCAAACTACCCTCATCTTTAATTAAAGTGTATGATCGTAATGTAAATGACATACCATAGATGGCGTGACAACATTGCATGTTGGTAGCGTGTACGTTAACGGGCTGGGTTTGATGAATGTGGTAAGTTTATCGTGCTTGGAATGTAGTTTCTATGGCTCTGACAATAATGTCCTGTTTAATCAGCATATTTTTAGATTATCGACGTTTAAACAGCTAACACCTCTCAATTCTAATACATTAATCCTACTTATATTGTAAATGCGAAAGTTTATGAGGATGGATGTATGTATGTATGTATGTTTGTTCCTCTTTCACGAAAAAACTACTGAAAGGGATTTGGATGAAATTTTACAGTAATAATGTATATACATCAGAATAACACATACACATAGACTACAATTTATAATGATTTTATGTAATTCGATCATAATATAATGATACATATCAAGTAAGCCGCAAAAAAATGCTGTCTTGGCGTACGCTGCCTAGACCATTGGAGTTAGACAAAGATGACCGTAGGATTGTTTGTCTTAAATAGTTCTATATAAAAATCCACAACAGCATATATCTATCTACCTTTTATGTGGAAGCCACTACGATCAAAATATGGGGCCATAAATATAATTAAATCGAATACTTTTCAGCGGGACCTTTATCCCGGAATACTCCTTCACGCGGGCGAAGCCGCGAGCAAAAGCTAGTACACTATAATTTTATGTTCTAAATTTAAACTGGCATTCCTTTTTCCAACTATCCTTTTTCGTGTGTATTCATTACCGATAGATGGCGTTGTACGAGTTTTTGATTGGCGCGGATAGTTCACTTGATTGCTGTTCCGCACAAAAGGAAGGTATTCAGCTGCGCACGAACGAGGATTCGCAGATTGCCGCGTGTATTGAGTGGCAGTTAACTGTGTTTGGTTTGTATCGAATACGTATTTTTAAGCAGTGACTATATTTGTTCGACTTACCTACACCTTTATGTGACGTTTAGCCTACTCAGAATATGTGAAAAGACTCGAACATTAGTTCTTACTTAGAAGTTGTGGATCAGGAGTTAGGGACTCTACCATGAGTTCGGAAAGCAGTTCCCACCAGAGAAGAACGGGCGATAACTTTACTATTGCTCTTTTCAAAAGCAATTCAAGGAATAAAGTACACTGCATAAAAATCATTTAAATTCATGCATTTTATTTGAGTAATCGTGATGATTGACATCCTGTGACTTGCTAGCATAGTTATTCGGTTGTTAAATATATGAAGAAACGTCAAAAGTAAGTTAATTTGCAAATATGCAAAGGTTCGTGTAACTTCGCTAGCACTTAACAAACATAACCCGTTTAGAACCGTATTACGTTATAAAAACTAGGTTTTACTGTGATTTCACTAAATCTTTAATATTTAAAATTAGGAATGAGTTATAACTTTAAATAAATGCACGATGGTCAGACTTTGGGTTACGAACAGAAAAATAAAGTTTAAAACATAACCATATAAAATATAATTCCCTCTACTATGACATACGGCGATCGTCTAGTTGGGTGTGGAACGGACTGCAGAGATGAATGTCCCCAGGTTCAAATCCTAAAGACACACACCTCTGAGTTTTTGCAAATGATGTGTGTTTTCTTTGTGAATTATCGCTTACTTTATCAGTTAAGGAAAACGTCGTGATGAAATCTGCATACCTGGGAAGTTCTCTATACAAAATTTGAGGGTGTGTGAAGTCTACCAATTCGCACTAGGCCAGCGTGGTGGACTAAGGTCTATTGCCTCTCAGTAGTAGAGGAGTCCCGAACCCAGGAGTGGGACAGTATATAATACAGGACTAATATTATTATTTTGTACGAGTGCGTTTATATACTACTATCGAGTATAAAAATATTAGGGTTGTTACAGACGACCTATTGTTCACCTATACCTGAAGAAGTGGGGATAGAAAAAGGATATGGTAGGCTTTCAGAAATCTCATTAATTGAACCGATGTAAGAGCTAGTTCATTGACTTTTTGTGAGATACTAATAATTACGAATCGATACAGTGCTGTTAACAAGTCCACCTATCTACTCTCTATGTATTATTTTAAAAGGTATCTAATCACAAATAACCAACACGTCACAACTAGTCCAAGTGAAAATCATATTCCATATACAAAGCCTCATCAATAAATAAACCGAAGTGTCAGAGGGCGTACCTCGGCCGACAGAGGCGGGTGGGAAGCGCTAAGTTTTCCGATTAGCACCCCCGAGCCCCCCAAAACAGGTCCGCTGTAGCCCCCCCCTCGGAAATTGTAAATCTGGAGCTTCGACCGTGGAATTTATTAGCCATTAAGGGCAAAGGGGGAAATTGGTAATTATTTTTGTAAATACGCATAGCGATAAATAATATGTTTTTGGCAAATGCTATAGTGAGCGGAAGGAGAGCTGGTGTTACATAGGTTTGGTTTTATCTGCACTGTATAGATATCGCTGTATAATATTATTAATTAATTATGACACCTACTCTGTTATGTTCGTCGGTGGTTTGTGAAGTTATGTACTCGTACGTGGCCATCATAGTCAAGTAAATAAGGAATTCAGTATTTTGAATCAATTATGTACTAATTAGCTACTAATAGAACAATAGCCAACACAATAAGTCAGATTTCCGTGATCCAAATTGTCCCAGTTCCTTACCGTAGACAAAACTCAGCCCGATTTTACTATACAAGTCCGTTACCCCATTATATAAATATGTCTCCACATAATATGCATACATTTACCGATAGAATTAAATAAATAATTTGTAAAGTCAGCAGCAAAAACTCACCGCACACTATGTCTTTATTTCACGTCATATCTCCGTACCGTCAGCAACGGTGTCGTGTTTAATGCGACGTGTAAAACGAACGGCGCCGGAGAGGGAGGTTTGTGCGGTCAGGGAAGGAGTGCTACCATTGGTTCTAGTTTAGTGTTAGCTGGTTTATAATAATATCAGCCCTGTATTATATACTGTCCCACTGTTGGGCACGGGCCTCCTCTACTACTGAGAGGGATAGGTAAGATGGTTTAATGTTCGCTAAATTGTTAACGACTATTGTAAAAAAATTAAAAGCATGGTTGATTGATTCATTATAATTATGCATATCAGTGTCAGATGCAGAAGTGCATCCTCAATAGCTCTGATGAGAATCGTTTGATGCAGTTTCCCACTACGAATAGATCTAATGGACTCAATATTTCAGAGTCAGGGAAAAAGAGTATATAATTATTCTTCTCGATAATAATTGCTGTAATAAAGAAAGTTGACTTCATATCATAACATATTGCTGTACATTATCGTTTGGCACAAACCGGAGACACCTAATCGACGCCATTAATTCGAACAAAACGAGAAAATAACAAAAACTAGCAACTTGCGTTCATTATTTAAAGCCCAGACATCTCGTTCAGTCTATATTGCATATTTCCTAGAAACATTTTTCCCATATTTTCTTTGACAAATTGTCGAATAAATCACTTTGGTTACGACATTCGAGAATCAGTAGTAGGGGTACGGTAAACAATGCCGCGGTGACGAATGCGCGCTGTGTCGGTGTCCGGTCATCGGTCACCGCCGTCCGGCTATCCGGCTGCCGGACCGTCCGGTTGTCCGGCTCTCCGGTTGTCCGGCTCTCCGTCCGTACCATTATGGAACGCGATACGGGCTGATTTGTAAGATCTGTCTTGTGTGACGTATAGTGAATGATTATCAAGATGTGAGGGATTGGGTGTGATATTAATAGGCTTATTGAAATAAGATATTTATCGGATTATTGGCTTTGTGGCGTGTTGGATGTCAATCGGGAGATATTGCGATCGAATTGCGGGATATTAAAATATTATGCGAATAAAAATGTATAAGCTTATTCGATTTAGCGATAGGCTCGCCTTCATCACATTATGGGATCGGGAACATATAGGTTGTAGTTGCGTCTCTGGATAGCCCTTTGTGGATGAAGCGTGAATTTATGTCGTGTTACATTTATAACCAGTTTTTGAAGTCGTTTAAAAGTTTATCCTATTATGTTATCCGTTAATTTTGATTTTTCCTTTCTTATCTTCAATACTATGGTAAAAAAACCGTATCTAACAAATAGCGACTTTAAAGCCTTTAAACAATAGTTTATATGTGTAAGTCAATAGTTTCCGAAATACGTGACTGGAATTGCTTTGTTAGAACAAAATAATAAAATATATTACACGTCCACACCATATACGTGAAAATGAAATTTCATCTCGCGCACAATATTTTCCAATCAAAAATGTACGCACAAAAAAAAACTATCCATCCTCAATTTCGAAATTCACATAGCTTTCGTTAATAAAGCGCAAAACGGAAGCCCTACCGAAGCTTTCACTTCCACGAAACGAAATAATATTTCAAACGTAACACACAAAAAAAATCACACCGAAAAGTAATCCCTAGACATGTTAAAAATTTCGGCGCAAAATATAAAAATCGCCAGGTACACTCCGCTCTTCCTGAAATGTTGCTGAAAATAACGAACTGAAAAGAGAGATTGAAAACTACACCTTAGCAACGAAAGTAATTAACGCTGATATAAAAATTGAGTGAACCAAAGTCTGGAGGTACGTGGGAATGTTATGAAGGAATTAAGATCAAAGGTATTAAGAGACAAAGTTAAATTATAAAATAAAATGTTACATGTTCTTTATATTTACAGTGTCTGACTGCATCGGTGGCGTAGTTGCACATACACGGTATGCGTGCGACTACCGCGCTGATGTCCTGGGTTCGAATTTAGGGTCGGGACAAAAAAAATTGTGACTGGGTTTTTCATTTGGGTTATTCAGTCACGGCTCGGAGTCGTGGAGTTGGCGGTGTGATACCTCCGTGCCTCGGAAAGCATGTAAAGCCATTGGTCCTGCGCCTGATCTCTCTCCGGTCATGTTGTTGTCTCACCGGACTATGAGAGTGACGGAACAGAGAGTGCACCTGTGTATTGCGCACGCACTTGTGCACTATAATATATCCTGCGTACCTAGTTGATCTCCGTTGAGATTTGTCGCCGTGGCCGAAATTCGGTTAGGAAGGAATCATCAATCATTTCGAATTATATTCACAGTGAGAGATTACCTAGAGTCGATTTTCTTTTAGATGTATTTACCCAACTGTCTCAGAAGGAGAGTTATGCTTTTTTTACGTCATTTACGGTGTAATGAGCTCTGGAGAAAGCTAATTTTCTAAACAATGTTAGAGCAATACGAAAGTAGTACATAGTATATTAATGCTGGTAAAGCTGTTAAAATTATATTTTTATTTTATTGTTTATTTATTCATATTGTAATTACAATAACTGAATATAATATACATGAAGCATAGAGGTTTATATTTATACTATATAGTTTACAATTTACGTCACATAAATTAAATGATAGGTAAGTAATATTATTTTACGGGGAGTCTAGGCAAACGAAAGACAATATTGTTTCGTTAGTTTCCAAATAACTACTTATTTGTTTGTTTTTTATATATTATACGGTGTGATATTATCGTGTATCTTCATTTACCACATTGCAGTTAAAGTAATTATGATTACGAAACATTATGGAATCTAATATTTCAAACAAAAGAAGTGTACATAGGTTTATCCCAATAATCCAAAGTTAGGGATTTTATTCGTTAATCGTGTGACTTTTCTAACCTAAATATATTCCTCTTGGCATATCCTCTACCACGAAAAAACTGTAACAAAATCCACCTTAAGAAACATATAAACTTCCAGTAAAAATCTACAGTAAGCCCAGCACCCAGGGGGATCCTTCCGAGACCGGGCGTGGGAGGGGGGGCACCGGAAGCTGTGGCCCGGAAACGGCGGCTGGCGGAAGCGCGCGAACCCTTTGGCCCGCCCTTTGTTTACAGAGCTCTCTCACAACTATTACAGAGGGACATTAATAAACAGACAGCGGCCCTAAAGCCCATTTGATAATGAAAAAAGTTCAAAGACGTTTTTAGGAACGTGTTTTTGAATTGTCCACGACATGTTCTGAGTCAGGAAAGGGTAAATTTCCGTGATTTAAAAATCTTGTTCTTTGATTTCGTATTTTAATTGCTTAAGGCAATTATCTATACTATGACTTATGTTTAAAAATAAATTATTGCTTTTGAATCGTTGAAACACTTCGTGTACACACACCCTTAAAGCTAATGCATACTGACCTTTATAAACCTTTTTGCTTTTGTTAATAATCCTAAGGTGGTGTGTCTTGATGCCTCCGGTCCTAATGGCACCATTTCTTTTAACTTCTCTAAGCAGTTCCTAAGGTGCGCCCTCCTGAAACAACAAAAAAAAAACATTGTAAGCTAAATGCAAACTTAAATGTATAAAAACGTAAACACTCTCCATGATATCATTGTAGGGTTATATCTAGTTTATTTCATAACACCCCAAACGATAATCCAAGAGGTTCGGTGTCAGAATCCATAAAAAGAAAATTTATCACAATACTAATAAAACTTACGAGGTAGAAAAGTGTATATTACACACAATGTGCGCGTGCGTGCACTAATTTATTTACATTACCACGTGTTATCGAGTTGGAAGCATTTCGTGTGAACACAGCGCTCCATAAACATAATTATCTCATATTTTTATGAACGTAACATTACTGCCTACCTCCTCCCTCCCTTCTTCCCATGCACCCCCCTTCCCAATTATACGGCGTGACAGTGGACAGAGAGCGTTGTGAATTATGGTCACTTATAATAATAACCACGTTATTGTCACCAATGTGTTTCGGGTTTTTTCTAACTTAATGTTGGCGAGTGAGGGTGGTAGTGGAATTTGGCTCGGTTAATAATATAATAATAATATCAGCCCTGTATTATATACTTGCCTGCTGCTGAGCACGGGCCTTCTCTACTACTGAGAGGGATTAGGCCTTAGTCCACCACGCTGGCCTAGTGCGGATTGGTAGACTTCACACGCCTTCGAAATTCCTATAGGGAACTTCTCAGGTATGCAGGTTTCCTCACGATGTTTTCCTTCACCGTTAAAGCAAGCGATAATTCACAAAGAATACACACATAATTTTTTAGAAAAATCAGAGGTGTGTGCCCTTGGGATTTGAACCTGCGGACATTCGTCTCGGCAGTCCGTTCCACAACCAACTAGGCTATCGCCGCTTTTTTTTTGGCTCGGTTGTTACTTCATAATTGTGTACGTTGGAGGTATTTTGTTTAGGCTTAATTCGCAGGTCGCTTAGATTGTGCCCTTTTAGTATTGAACAGTATGAAGTAGTGACGAAAGGTGAAATATTCCGAAAAGGAATCCGACACAACATATAGATACTAATACGTATAAATGCGGTCTGCAAATCATTCTAATGATAATTAGATTCTACATAAAGGAAAGCCCGCAGGGTTATATTGACCCTTTGCCACTAATCCATACCAGAAACTAAGAAATTAAAAAAAAACAGAAAAATAAAATCGGGATTTTTGGCGAAATTCTTTGTAATCTATGGATTATTTTTGCCACAATGTTACCAGAGATAGATATTAATAATTATGTCATCTCGTTTAGTAACAAACCGATGACTGAGTTAAAATTACCCTATATAAGTAACTTCACTTCGTTGTAAACAGGCGATTAATTGATGTATGACTGATAAATGATACGAGGATGAAGTTACTTGCCTGATGGTAAACGCTTAAATGTCATTTTGCTGGTGGTAGGATATATTTTGTTTTTGCCTGGATAGCGACCACCGTACACAAGGTGTTAAAACCCGCCATAGTGGCCCACGTAAGTGTAACGCGTCAGGGATCACTCTGTATATATCCGATTCCATCAGGCCGGCATAATTGTGTCGACTGCCGAGGGGTACTTTCGTCAGT
Organism: Manduca sexta; assembly: GCF_014839805.1. Classification (NCBI taxonomy): domain Eukaryota; kingdom Metazoa; phylum Arthropoda; class Insecta; order Lepidoptera; family Sphingidae; genus Manduca; species Manduca sexta. The sequence continues at coordinate 10,118 of NW_023593953.1, forward strand.
CGACATTCTATTCGACCCCACTCCACTTACCATAATAAAGTAACAAATAAATAAACTGAAATTTTAAGTTTATTTTGTATTGCATTCGTCATCCTTAGCAATTAGATGAAGTCTTAAGAACACTATTTGTAAATTACAATGCTGTTCAAAAAGTGCTTACAGAAATAAACAAAGCTACACAACACGTACAACTACATCATTAACAATACAATAATAACAATAGCCGTTAATGGGAGAGTATTTATTGAACACGGCCTCAGGTGAATCCGTGCTTCATATTCCATTTTACTTCCAAGCAGTGTCATAAATAGGTAGAATAATGCCAGGTGGAGCAATAATAAAGCCACTAAGAGCGTATTACATTACAGCAACCCGCGTTTCTGCGTTTCAGCACAAACGAAATGCACGCTCCGGCGCTATTTGCGACCGTGCGGCCACTACCATAGGTCTGGATTTAAACGTGAGAATTTTATGAGTTTTTGACAATGTTAGGCACTAGTGAGAGATTTTGATATTTCTTCTTGCTTTTTAAAGGTCCTATTAACATTGTATACGTATGTCATAGTTATGTATTTTGCCATTTTGAATGCCATTCCTTGCTTTTTATGGACCTTATTAAATGTTTTGTTTCGCTTCCTCTGACGTTAAATATGTCAACATTACAAGCCAAAATGATGTATATCTGACGCAGGCGCATACAATCTTTATTTATAATGTGCTTTGTAAAATTTCATCATGTTTTGGATGCAGAAAACCGTGTTAGATCAATCCATTTAATAGTTGAACATACTGATTTCTTATGTTAACGCGAATGTTAGACATTAAAATTAAAATATTTTTCGGATTTAATCGCGGTTTTTTATATTATTATTTTCTCCCGATGTTTCGAAGACTTTGCAGCCCTCATGGTCACGGGGGGGACTTATAGTTTTAATGTTTTAGTTTTCTCCCGACGAATGTAGGTAGATACTGTAACTGACTTTGCGGGTGAACAACACCTCAGTCCTCCCCGTTATCACGAAGGCTGCTAAGTCTTCGAAACATCGGAAGAAAATTAAAACATTAAAACCGCGATAAAATCAGAAAAATAGTTTAATTTTGGTTGAAAATATCCTCGCTTTAAATATCTTGAAATATTAGTCGCAGAGTTGAACACATAAAATGTTGTACTAAAAATATTTGTTATTACTTCTCTGTTGTCATTAAAGTTCAGTGACACGACATTGTCATGCAGGGAGCAATATGTCATGCAGTGGGCGGAAACTTAATTATAATGGCTGTCGAGGATGTTCATGTTCTGTTTTGATAATAGACTCAGATAATATATAACGTCTAGTTTAAAATATAATGTGACTAAAAGTTATTATTATAATTATTTACTTACTATAGAATAATAGATTATTTATAGTGGAATTAGAATCTTATAAATGAAAAAAAAAACGGTACACAGGAACTCATATTTATTTAAAATCGGGTTTAAGCTTATCGAGAAAGTATATGAACTGTTTAATTGCTGTGTTATTTTTAAATTTAAACACATATATAATAATTAATATTATATAATATATCCTTATTTGACAAAAAAATATTCGAAAAGAGATGATTGTTTCGCTGCTAAATTTTGCTCAACAAACTTATTGTTCCTAATGTTAGCGTAAAAGTCATGATTGTTATAATTTTATTATGACTTAATAATTAGTCTTAATTATTCAACTATATTTTTTTCAACAAATTACAAATAATAATTTAATAAGCCCTTGCGATATCCATTCGAGTACCCATAGTAAAGTAGCAAATAAGCTTTGTTAGCGAGTAGGAACGCGCCGCCCGCGGGCTCGGCGCGCCTTTGACGGCGTATCTACTAATTTCATTCGGCTCGTGTTTTAAAATAATAACAGATGCATTGTTAATACATAAATGGAAAAGAAACTCAAACTGCCAACGTCATTATTTTAGTTCTGCGAAACGGTTTATTTTAAAAAAATCCATGACATGTTTTTTTAAAATGTATAAAGGTAATTTGACAAAGTATTGTGGCTGTACGATAATTAAGTTAGTAAATACGGTTTAAAATGAACAGAAAGGAAAACGTAGAAAATAATTGTTGTATGAATTTGGACGCAATTTCAATATTGTTATTGAAACCTATAGAGATGCCGAAAGCTAAATTAGCATCGGTTAAACGGTTTTCATTATCATCAGCCTATATCCTTATCCACTGCTGGACATAGGCCTCCTGCAATATGCGCCATTTTACCTTATCTTCGGCCTGTCGCATTTAGTTCTTTCTAGTGACCTTTCGCAAATCGTCACTCCACCTAGCTGAACCTTGAAAGGAGTTGTACGCTACGTTTGCCGAGTCGTACTGAATACATACACATACTGAATATAAAAAATATTCTCCACGTCGAACGCACTTCCATTTAGCTTCTCACTCTACAGAAGTTACAAGACTACCGGAATTCATTATTTGTTTCCCCATCGGCTAAGATATTACCATCGTAATTAATTCACAAACTTTAACAATCGCAAAGTAACTACACCATAATTTTAACATTTCCTTCCATTCATTACGGAATATCCCTCAGGATAATGTTAATTTATTGCCGTGTTATTCTTCGCGATGGAGGTACGAAAAATAATGTCTAACAGAAAAAAAATGCGAACTAATTGTTCAGGTAGAAGCGTATCCCGAAACTAAAATAAATAAACACGGTTCGGGAAAAGTTTTGTATAAATACAATATGGCGGATGGCCTACTGAGTTTTTTGTGCGGGCGTTTTTCGTAAGTTGATAATGTTGTGTATTTGATTTTGTTAGAAGTAATGGTGTTTTGTTTAGTTTTTGGAATATTATTAGTTTTAATATTTGTTTATTTTTTTATGTTACTAGAAAGGTATTGCTGTTCAGCCTAGAGCCTAGAATTCGTTCTCAAATTGGCGATAGCATTACATTATGGGACACAGAACACCGTGCCAAAAACTAGATATCGTCTTTGCACCTTACCTACCCATCCGGAGATAAATGTTTTCTTATGTATTTGACTTTTTTGCGCATGAGATGGTACCAGTTATATATTCCTGGCTAGAGTACACAATCCATGTGGTCAAAAATCCGCCACACTGCCATATATTTGTTGGTAGTAGGATATATTTATATACGCTCCGATGGCGCCCACTGTACACAAAGTGTTTAAAATCCGCCATAGTGGCCCACGTGAGCGTATCGCGGTTTGGTATCCGTCTGTGTATCCAGTTCCGACAGGCCGACATATTTGTGTCGACTGCCGAGGGGTAATCATCTCTCGTCATTCGACATGTTATTGAACTCCACTAGCCATCAGGTGCAGGGTCACATTGCCCCACACAAAAAAAAAACAAACTCATCATGCTAAATGTAAAAAACTTCTGTCGGTTTTTTTCATTGGTGCTATTCGACTACCAATTTCCAATGTAAAAATAGCTCAGCAATTAAACAATAAATGCATTACAAGTCCACCATGCCTGTGCGTAACACGGTATGGAAATTAAGTGAGACGATCTGTTCGCTTCCTCACCGGATATTGGCGCCGGGCCGCGTCAGTGCACGCCGGCGGAGCAACTGCGCTTGTAACTATTCTAGTGAAAAATATAGTTGTTTTAATATATTGGTTTGAATGGAGGAATAGTGAATTACTTAAATTAATACAAAGCTTTTTTTTCTATGTTTTTCATAAATACGATGTCATGTAATTTAATAAAACAAGGCACAAAAAAATATAACTCAACTTAGTAAATTTTTAATTTTAATAAAACATTGTGATGATTATTTTGTCTGTATTTTGTTTGTAGTTCAGGTAAATTTGCAAAACGCTGAACAGATGTTATCAAAATTGTCTGACAAAGATTTTTTCAGTGTATTGCGAAACGTTGAACAGATGATGTCAAAATTGTCTGATAGAGAAATTTCAGCATATTTTTTTTAACCCAGAAAACGAATTTAAACAAATATAACCGCGAGCAAAAGCTATATAAATAATAATAGGTAACAATATCTGTAATACAAAGTAATTCTAGTCGATGTTACTCAGCGAGCCTATAAAATCACGTCGTAAACCGGAGGCGGAAACAAAATATTTGTATTTGTTCCTGTACCGGAAGTTGTAAACAGGTCGGATATTGAACGCCATATCGGGTTATAATGAAGATATGATAATATTAAAATGGAGGTCGAAGTTTGGCGGAATAAACAAAACTATATCAAGCTATAGGCAAAAAGAGTAAAAATACATTTCCGAATTCAATGAAAAAATATGAGTATTCGCTGCGAATTTTGTTCAATACTATTAAATATTTACTCCGTCTATAATAATAATAATATCAGCCCTGTATTATATACTTGCCCATTGCTGAGTACGGGCCTCCTCTACTACTGAGAGGGATTAGGCCTTAGTCCACCACGCTGGCCTAGTGCGGATTGGTAGACTTCACACACCTTCGAAATTCCTATAGAGGAACTTCTCAGATGTGCAGGTTTCCTCACGATGTTTTCCTTCACCGTTAAAGCGAACGATGGAAACGAAATTCACAAAAGACCGAAAACATGATTTTTTAGAAAAGTCAGAGGTGTGTGCCCTAGGGATTTGAACCTGCGGACATTCGTCTCGGCAGACAGTTCCATACCCAACTAGGCTATCGTCGCTTTTTTCGTCTATTATATCTAGATATTTGTATTAGGTTCGATTCCTGGGTCACGAAATTAAAATTAGTGTAATATTTTCGAAATTTCATTTGATAAGCTAGGCAGTCGCAAGTAAACGGGCAAGCGCACTCTGTAGTACCTAGGTAAAGAAGAATACCACTGTCTGGTGGTACTATCTATCGGGTTTGTCCATACGTAGATAAATAAGTCTACGGAGTGACTCTCCCAAAAATCATACATAATAGCATCGCCCCCTTGGCCCTTTTCAAATCAAATGAAAGAAAGTACGTATATTGCGATAACTCACACTAAACATAAATTATAAGTATTAACAGTAATTATACCTAATTACAGTAATTTAAAATAAAAGGAATAAAAAAACGACAATACTAAAAGCCTAACAGGTATAACAAGCAATGTGCACCGTACATATTGAACATTTGTGTGAGTCCGCAAATGGGATCAAATAATTTATTTGATGAATACAGGTTATATGCATGTTACAGTGTAAAATGAAAAGTCTTGCCATATTCTACCTTTACCCAAGGGTAGGCAGAGGTTTAACATCCACATTTCACCAGCTTTATCAAGTCCCATGTAATAAGAGACGCTCCTATTGTCATTTCGGACATTCCAGACTCCAGTTTAGTACCCAGCAGGACTTCTCAAAATTCTTTCCACGACGGGACGGGACGGGATTCAAACTTAAGACACCGTCGCGGTTGTTATACAGCAACACAACTGCCACCAAGGCTGTAATTTTATATCGGTTCCTATTAACAAGTCCAAATAAATTATTTCATTTCAATAAAATCTCAATCGCAAACGACACGTCAATGCTCAAAATAAACCAATCATAATAACACACTGTAATCTGTCAGATTGTTTTGTATCCATTTTCGCTATCCGACGAAACCTAATCGTTTATAAGAATCAGCGGAAAAACGATCGTATGAATTTTAAACGCAATCTTAACATAAATCCATCAGCTCGAAGCGGTCGCTGGATCGTCTCTGGTCGTAAAGCCTCGACTCGGTTTACTGCCGCGGCACTGTTGATTAAAGTGAGCATTAACCGATACACGCGACACGGGAATTTCGAGCCCTTAAATGTTGATAACATTTGGTTGTGGTAGGTTATATTTTATATTCGCCCGGATAGCGATCAGTACACAAGGTGTTGAAACTCAAAGTTGCCAACGTAAGTGTTGCGTCCGGGATTAGCTTGTGTATATCCGGTTCTAACAGGCCGGCATAATCATGGCGACTGTCGAGGTGTAATCATCTCTCGTCAGTCGACATTCTATTGGACCCCACTCCAATTACTATTAGGTGCAATGTGATTACTGTGCCGTGCGAGTATAAAAAAAATGACCCACGTAGGTGTCACGTTTCAGAACGAACCTGTATAGTTATATCTCGTTACAAACAGGCTGGCATAATTATGTCGACTGGCAAGGGTGATCTCTCGTCAGTTCACAGTCTATCTAGACAGTTTGGGTCACTTTGCCGTGGCTAAAATAGCATAACCCAACCATGATTAGAAGTTTTATTCGTAAACAATTACACCGCCCCCGTAATTATCCCGATTGTCTGTATCATAGTCGACTGCGCCCAATTTTGGCTTGACGACTTTTTTACGAGTTACTCTAGTCGTAGGGTAATTTATGAGATCATAAACTGTGCCATTCGGAGCCCCTATCACCCCGATAACAATGTACATGGGTGTTGTTGAATACAAAGGAGTCGCGGATAAGGATATGGGCTTCTGGTTTTGTGGGTTACACGTAGGAGTGATGCATAGTTGTAGCCACAACTTACTCAACGCTTGAAGAGGTTTTCCTGTTTCTTACTGATATAGTATGTTGAAGATCTTTACCCGCAAGTTTTAATAAAAGAAAGCAATTATAACTTGATTAAAGTCGTAAATTAAAGTCAATTTTCTTATTATTTTGTGCCGCCAAGCAGCAGAATGTAGTCACTGTTTTGTTCTGGTTTGAAGGATATTGTAGCCAGTATTATCTCATCTCATGTCTCATCACTCACATCTCATGTCTCAGGATGGGCGCAGTGGAATACTAAACAATACTTTGTAATTCAAGGTGTTGGATAGTGTTTCTGCTGTTTATGAGTGGTCGTATCGCCTACCATCAGGCAAGCTCGTCTCGTCATTCAAAGGAAAAAAAAACAGAAAATCAAGTTCAAACACCTTTGTATGGCATTGTATATAATAACAGTCCTTCTTACTGAGCTGGCTTCTTTATTTACTTTGTACACTTTAATTTATTTTATGTCCAATATAAAATGTCTGTAGTTATATAAGCGACTTAATTGGATTGATAATTAAATATTCTCATGTACCTTGACTCATCATAAGTGCAGCTATGATCGCCTATGTGATGAATAAGGCTTCATTTATTTATTTTATAGTATCTCTATCAAATTGCTCAAGGTGACGAGTGCATTACTAAGCAGAATACTAAAAGTTTTGGCTGATCTTGGTACGGCCCAACTGCAAATTAGCTCTAAATAACTAACAAAGTAAATAACAAGACCGTAGCAACTACAAACCGCGGCATGTTTTTTAGCTACCCGCATTCCACAATCTTATCAACTCAAGCGCAATTAATTACTTCGAGTTAATCACGATAAAAGCAAACAAAGCGAAATAACTTTACTGTTGGACGTTAAATATCGTGCGACGAAAAAACTATTTCTGCTAATAAATATTTTATAAGGGTTAACACACGGAGTTCATTCGCATAACCACCGTACGAGCAATAAACGCTTATTTCATATTTTACTACGCAACTTTATGCTGAAACTTGCACGGTTATGGTTGCCGCTTGACCTTTTACATTAGGGTTGTCTGTTGGACTTTTGTAGTGTTTCCATTTTGTTGAAAGGTAGCGGTGCTATTTATTATATTTAATAAAATAATATTATTGTATAAAATTTTAGAACATTAATTTTAATAATGTTTTTTTTTTAAATTCATATTAAAGTACTACAACATTAGGCTACAGTGGGTGATGTTCAATCACTAGATCGGGTATAAATCTCAATCCTAGACAACTCATAAATCATATTCCGAATTAAACACCTTATCAGTGGCAAAGGCCAGAAAGGGCTGAAAGGGAACTCGATGCATCATATAGGTACTAATATGCATAAATGTGATGTGTAAATCTTTAATGATAATAAAATTCTACGTTAATACTTTATAAAGGGAAGCAGGCAAGTATCGCGTTGTATGAACCTTTCGCCACTGCTACTCATATGAAATTATACCACTATATAATAAGCGTAAATTTATAAACATATTTTATAATGATATTGTAAA
>NW_023593954.1:0-18135 GCF_014839805.1 Manduca sexta
TTTTTATTTCATTAACGGCAGATAAATATTTCCACCTTTATAATAGAAGCGATTCGTCTTTGAGTAGATAAAACGTCATTATATTCTCGTAAAAGACGTGTTTAGATAGAAGTAACGAGACGTCAATGACTTCATCGTATTACGATAAAGCCGAGCCGACGCGATTTCTAAACCGGCCAAACAGCGCATTATAAAACAAGTGATTTATGAATGTTTTGAGTAATTACGTCTCATCAAATTTGAATAATGCAAGTCGTCATAAATAAGGCACAAGGTGCGACGCGCGAAAATCTCATAAGTCAATCTTAATATTAATCTTTTGGAAACGTGGCGTGATGACTCAATGCGGACGCGGGCGCGGGCGGCAACGTATTTAATTAGTGCATTAATTTTGAATTATTTAATGGCGGTGTCAGACGCTCCGTCCCCGGAGTGCAGCGAGGGCCGAGCGGCGAGCGACGTGCGCCGAGCGGCGTGCACACTGCAGTGCAGGCCAGGTGTTCGTCAAATGTCAACAGTGATTAAGTTTTATTTTACCAGAGCGCCTGGCCGGGGTCGCGGCCGCCACACCGCGCCACTCCGATGCCACTGCTGCCTCGGCGGATTTACGACTTTTTGACTTTTATAAATTCTCAACGCCTCGCCTTAACTGCCAATCCGTCTGGATGGAATTATCGCTCGGTGCTCGCGTTGTAAACCCACTGCGGGACCATTTATTATCTGCACAGATAATCCACGGACGGCACTTTATTATCAGTTATAATAATAATTTACTTTTATAGATCCACATTACTCATGTTTGTTCTTATTTGACTGCCATTTGATGGGGCAAAATTGCTTCAATAAAATAATAGCGTGCCTTAATTATGTATATTTTATGGCATGCGCTCCGTTGTGTCGGTATTCGGTGCGAGTGGGAAACTAATCGGTTTTTGTATTAGGCGAGACGACGCTCGCCGCGGCCGCGCACGCCGCGCGGTGGTCTGGGCGTTCGACGTGAGTCGGATTAGCGTTGTTCGGGCTTAATTAGACCCGTGGTGGGAATTTACATTTTATTTAATGCCGTGACTAATGCGCCCTCTCGGACGCGAAGCCTCTTTCCATCTGTCATAATTTTTCTACGTCGCGATTTATTCGCATAACGCGACAATCGGCTTTGTTGCCCGAGGAATCGATGGCCGGCACCACCGGTGAAATATTGAACCGATTTATATGTAGTTACGCAAATATTTTTGATATTAAAATCGAGACAAAGAACGACTACTGTACGGAGTGGAACGGGTCAGGCCCGCTCGTGAATCATCCGACGAGCCTTAAAATTCTTACAGACCAATTAAAAATAATTTCCAGTTGTTTATGTATTTAATAGAAACGGCGACAGCGTACCGTTAGATCATTGACGAGATATAGTAAAAGTAGCCATGTCGGAATCACAGCGGGCACTCATTCACATCTGCGCGGTGGATGTGACGACAGTTATCTACGGGTTATGAGTCGCGGCGCAGCACGTGGTCGGAGCTGGTGCGGTGCCACCTGGCCGCCTGGTCGCGGCAGCCGGCACCCCGTCGCCCGACCTCCAACTAAAGGAGATGTCCATGAGCGGCTCGGAACACGAACATTAAGCTTATTAAAAACTTTGTTTAAACCTCAGCGCCTTTATGATGGTTAGTCTGAAAAAGATCTCAAACGGTACTGGTGAAATTAAAACTACTAATATTTTTTTCTTGTGCGGAATATGAATCTGTTTTTATCCAGTTTAGTTTTTTTTTAAAGATCAGCCTACAAAGCAACTTTTAATTTACGTTTTCATCGAATGAAATAAGCAGTCATATCACACATTATAAATCGATACAAAACAGCGCATCCAACTGACTATTATTTATTTACGTGCGCCATATTAATTGTCATTCAGAACAGATAGCATTTACAAGTCATTACCAAAGATAAATACACGATACGCTATTCGATCATTATAAACGTACCTACACTGAATTAATTTCGTCCAAGCATTGAATGATGGCAAAATTGACATTAAAATTCCCAGTCGAACGTCTCAAGTAATTGCTGAATAAAATACTTTTGTATAACATCCCAAAGGGAAGCACAAAAAGCGAATCGGAGAGCGAGGCCGCGGCAGTGTGTGCGCACCGTAATTTATATCGGTGCACGATGACAACTCAATAAAAATGATTTCATTTGCTTATTGAGCCCATTTTATAGCGGGCCCGGCGAGGTGGCCGGAAGCCCACCAAAGGCGCGCGCGAGCCGCCGTATATTACTAAATGAATGGTATTAGCCCCAGAGGTGACACGTCATTACACTTGTGTTAGACTCACTTTAATTGCCCGCTTTATTTTAATTCGAAACGCGACCGAACTGATGCACATAATGTAGTGGCCAGCCTTGACCTCAAGAACAATAGACGGGTTGTACCGTAAAATTACAATGTCTACGCTCGCGCATTATAGATACGTCCGCTAGCGACAGTTAAGAAAGTTTATGAGATTTTTAAACGAATGTAAATTTAATCGCGTCCCGCTTGAATTCATTATTGTGTATCGGCTTTTATCCGTTAATAATATCGTCTCGTCGCAAGATCGATCCTGCGTAGACAAAGACTCGATATTAGTCGTTAAAGTACAACGGCTATTAAATCGATATTAAGAGAGAATTCGATGCGCGCTGTACCACTTGTAATGATCAAATTTATAATCGATCTGGTAGGTAAGGGGCATATCTTTTATTTTTAATCTCTGAGATATACTCTCTCCTTTAATTGTATTTTATGTGTGTTTGATTCTAATGCCGGACCATTAATTATTTATAGTATGCGGTACGGGATGCGTGTATGGATTTATTTATTTGCCCGTGTGAAATATCTGTGCAATGTTTGATGGATAGTCGATCTGTAATATGTGCTCTAACAGTGTATTTTGTATTTTCAATCGTTTATTTTTACTTATAATAATCGAGCTACGATTAAGGTCGATTATTGCGTGAAGCTTTAGATTTGCCGGTGATTGTGCGCAATAACGTCATTTATACAGCCTATATTTCACTTTACGTCATATTTGTATAACAGATGAACAATATTCTTTATTACAATGCGAGTTTTAAAGGTTCATTTTCGTATATATGGTCGAGATTATATGGTGCAGAAATAAAAAAATATGATTTGAACGTAGGTCGTTGATTATACCTTATTTTAAAATTAGAGCTCATACTTTTAGTTTTTACGGGCAACGGGTATATTTTAAAAGACGTTTAAAAAAAAAGAATGTATCCAGATAGGCTATTAGAAGATAAGTAATGTTTTTGTATTGGAGGAATTTCGGGTATAATATTGTTGGTCTTGATGCAGCGTCGAAAAATGCAATCAAAACCAATTCGATCCCTCCGATTGCAGTTCGCTGATGAGCCCAAATGTTTTGCGTGTCTAAATTATAATACCTAAAATATTTAAAACGTTCGAGATTTTTATCCCTTGTACCCGGAGCAATAATAAAATTTGATTAAAATATGGACCCCTCTGTTGTTGGGATGAATTAATTATACGGATACCAAACATGCCAGAGGAAAATATTTATACCTGCCAAACGTCATAACCAATTGAATAATAGTTTTTACAATTGAGTTATATCACGGTCCCATTCTAAATCGATATACCTAAAATCTGTCAATAATTTTAATTTGTTTTAAGAATGTATGGGAGGGCAACTAATCCGTCCTGCTCTTTTCCAATATTTATGTTTGTATGAAAGATTCATAAGGTGGGTTAACAGCGAGCAACAGCTAATCAATAAAACATGATGAATTGTCGCGCAGGTTGTCGTGAAACGGCGTTTATCTACGCGATAACGAGCGCGGGGGTGACGCACGCGGTGGCGCGCGCGTGCGCAGAGGGCTCGATCGAGTCGTGCACCTGCGACTACTCGCACATCGACCGTGTGCCGCACCGCACCCGCGCCGCCGCTGCCGCCAACGTACGCGTCTGGAAGTGGGGCGGCTGCAGCGACAACATCGGCTTCGGCTTCAGGTTCAGCAGGGAGTTCGTCGACACCGGCGAGCGCGGCAAGTCACCTAGGGAGAAGATGAACTTGCACAACAACGAGGCTGGCAGAGCGGTGAGTGTCAAGCCCCCAGTCCCCACACGTGCCCGAATGCCTCCTCCAATCAGCCCGTTGTCCGCCATCGCACGATCACTTATCGCCCAATGACGGCCATTGTCATCGTGCCATGTTTACATTACCATTACGGGTGACGATCGATCGTCGGCCACTTGACATGTCGCCCGAGTGTGATATTAATTATTATGCGCCGGACGGATCGGCCCATCGCGCGGCGTCTGCGCTACACGCACTCATTCGTTGCGCTCGCGCATCTCCCTCCCACCTTACACGTACATTTGCATACCCACCGTCCGCTCCTTCCCTAAATTCATCAATAAGGGACGTCGGGCGCCTCGAACCACCCGGGCGCGTCATTAACCCGAACGCTTAATTCTTGTCACGACGGACGCACTGGGTGTCCACCTGATGAATATTCACGACATTCCACCGATTGTTTAACACATATTTGGACACTAGACCGTGCAGCGAGACCGTCTATCTACATGTGCATGAATAAATACGTGCGGCGACGTTCTACGAAGCGCATGCGCCGCGTCTGCGCCCGCGCTCACTCGTAGGAAAATATTTACTGTCTCCTATCCTCGCGTCATTTATCTACCTTCTAAGAATGATGAATGCCCGTGGAGTATGATTTATGATGGGTCCACGCGCGGTGACGACCGGCCCACCTCTTCACGATTTGTAACAATTTGCTCGATCGTGAGATACGATCGATGGGGTGCGCTTAAAAGATCATCGATCACACCGTATCGACGCTTATCGAAGGAATTTAGAGATATTTGGACATCATTATAGACCCGCGTCTGCAATCAAATGTATATGAATATTAGATGTTTATTGTGTGTTTTTGTCAACAGCACGTGCAAACGGAGATGAGGCAAGAGTGCAAGTGCCATGGCATGTCTGGCTCGTGCACGGTGAAGACCTGTTGGATGAGGCTTCCGAGCTTCCGCTCTGTGGGCGACGCGTTGAAGGATCGCTTCGACGGCGCGTCACGCGTCATGGTGTCCAACACCGACTTAGAGGCGCCCACGCAAAGGAACGACGCCGCGCCACACAGGGCGCCGCGGAGAGAACGGTACAAGTTAAAGCTTCAGCCGCACAACCCGGACCACAAGTCTCCCGGGTCCAAAGACCTCGTATACCTGGAGCCGTCGCCGGGCTTCTGTGAGAAGAACCCGCGGCTGGGCATTCCCGGCACGCACGGGCGCGCGTGTAACGACACTAGCATCGGCGTGGACGGGTGCGACCTGATGTGCTGCGGCCGCGGCTACCGGACAGAGACCATGTTCGTGGTGGAGCGATGCAACTGTACATTCCATTGGTGTTGCGAAGTTAAATGTAAATATTGCCGCACGGAAAAAGTGGTGCACACGTGTTTATAGGCCACCGGACGCCAATGTTGTGATCGATGAGAGACATTCTAGTGCTGGACGGTTGTGACTGTGACTCAGACTCGAGAGTGGACCTGTTTTGTACTCCCAGATAACGGACCGTGTATATAATCACTTCACTTTTTCATCTATCGGAGTCGTTGAAATCGTATATCATGTTGACGTATGTAAATAGTTCTGTATCACTGTTTATTTCTTCTTTTCTACGCGATAATTGATCCGGCGTGAAATTAAAGTAAGCTACTCGTTCGGTTAATTTATTTGGCTATTAAGTGCGAACATGTGATCTAGTAAAGTTATTTTTTTTGTGGACACTGTCGTTTGGAAATTAATGAGACCAGTTTATCGTCGATTTATTTATGTCGCGCTGTCATCGCCGTTTTATAAAGAAATTGGGCTTATTTGTTTCCACTCGGAGTCAGCTTCGTAAGTTATTTATAGTACACTTGGGCCTGTGAACGGCGGCCTGAATGCTCCGAGGAGATGCTCCTATGAAATTTCAAGACTTTAAATGATATTTCTTAATATCATTCCAAAGTTAATATTGTTTTCGAAGAATTTATTCGCAATCTACAGCGGCGGCCATAATCATTTGAGTTTTATAAATACTTTCTATTTTATGCCGCAGCGCGTCGGGTGCGTGGTCGCATAACTGTTTTGAGAATCAACAGCAAAATTATCTTGTAATTATAATTTCATATAATAATTAAGCCGTTTAATGGAATTTGTGGCTTAATAGCATTTGCATAAAGTGTCTTCTTGGGTGTTCAGGCGCGGAGGTTGCGTTTGGCCCTTATCAGTAAGCCAGTAGCGCCATCGTAAAAGTGTCCCACATTACGAGATAAACGCTCTCGAGAATTTTAATTAAATATTAAACGAATTAAATAATCAGTATTATACGTATAATATTGTATGCGTGTTGCGTCCGATATTGAGCGATAAGGACGCACGCAAGTCTGTCTGACACTTGTTATGGCTCATCCTCCAACTGATCTTAGTTGTTAAGTGCATGTTATGTACTGCCTGTTGCGAGCAGCTATCGTTGTTTCAACGCATTTATATATTGTTAGACAGAACGTGTCGCAAACTGTTGACTTGGTGACTGGAAATTCCAAAACATTTCTGAACTATACAATCCCTCAATACAATTACAGACGATTCGCTTGACTGATGTTCTTTGGCACTATTGTCCGACAAAATGTGACACAATTTTGACATTCCAAATTCGACAGTTTGCCAGTTAATGGGAAAGCTTTATTAATGGTAAAATTATATCAAGATAAATGATATTTCATATGTGATATAAGCATAGGTAGCTCATAAGAATTAGCTTAATACTGAGCCTAAATATGTATTACGTGCAGCGAGCCTACTAACTCGATATGTGTTTAAGCGAATATTTATTAAAACTACATTAAGTTAATTTATATTATTTTACTTTAAAAATGTCAAGTTTTTAAAGTAAAGTAATTTAGTTTTAGAGAAAAGTCCGATGTTAAAACAATCGGTGTTTTCGAAAACAGGTATCTTGAACTTTTATTGTCACTAATTAAAACACAATTAACTGATACTAAAACTCAGTGACAAAGTCCCAGTAATAAGAACTGATACCGCGTCGGATTTAAAAGACTGAAGTTTTTTTTTTATTTTTGTAGTGTGTAATATCCGCTGGATATGGAATTGTTTACAATTTTAGCATGTTAATGAATGTGATAACAGTATTTTAAACTAACATAAAATCAAACTATGAATTCTGGTTGTAATCGGTGCCATTTTACCTTTGAATACAGATAAATCCTTTTTACTACTGACATTTTGCGAGTTTTAAATGTTTTTAGCCCCATCAAATTGCCATTTCAAAAATCATTTTTACGCATGTAAATATACCTTTATACGATATTTTTAAGTTATTTATGTGAATGTAGCTTTTAAATTTGTTAATATAGGATTAACTTTACAAATGAAATCTGTTGATACCGTCTGCATCTCAAATCTTATTGTTGTATTTTATGTACTTTTAAATATATAAATATATCGTCCAGGGGCCGTATTGTGAAGGCGGGGGGGTGGGAGGGGGGAGTTGACACTATTATTACATATTGGTTGTACATTAGCAGTATCTATTTATAATTAAAATATTGATTAGTTGTTACTAAAAATACAAAATTGATCAAAAAAACATGATGAATTTGTTTTATTTCTTAACAATATGAGAGTCGGCCGTGTGCAACAAACCTTAGCCAAGTTGGTCCAAAGTGCCAGTTTGCGATATTTAATAAGTTCACTAACAATAATGCATTTACTTATCGGCCATTTTGGAAAATAATATAACTAGTTTGCAATAAAATAATCTCCAGGAAAACAGATAAAAATTATACTTAACGGCCAATAATAATTTTATGCAAATATTGCTCAGTAACTCGGTACTTACGAAGTATCGCTCTTAGTTGATCGCATGCGATAAGAATGAATATTGCTAGAAATGCTCTAACTATAGTACAGGGCTATAATATGTTAGTTTCTCGATTGGCAAACGCACCGCAAACGCGTTTCGATGCTCAAACGCGCGATGCGAACCGTTGCTGTAACCGTTGCATTTACAGGCGCGTGCTTTAGGTATCGCGCGAGACGCATCGCATCCAATAGCAATATCACGAGCGCTGCAGCGACGCGACGATGCGTTGCGTTTAAGCCGTATTCCAAAATAAAGAGACCAAAATTTAGTAATATATCGCTATGCAAAACCTAGCCCAGGGTTTAATCACCACATACAAGGACATATTTCTAGAAACACTAGATAAAGACATTCACTGACTACTTAACATCTCCAGTATCTAACAAATAATACAAATCATTTATAATTGTAACGTAAAAAACAAGTCTTGTATCAAAGACATAGAACCACGGTACAATATCTGAGTCAAATATTGCAGAATCATAAACGCGTCTTTCGGCGCCGGAATCGAAACTTGGCCTCTTCCTTTCCAGTTGGATCAATATCCGTTGCACTACGGGGCATATCTAATTATATAATAATATCAGCCCTGTATTATATACTTGCCCACTGCTGAGCACGGGCCTCATCTACTACTGAGAGGGATTAGGCCTTAGTCCACCACGCTGGCGTAGTGCGGATTGGTAGACTTCACACACTTTCGAAATTCCTATAGAGAACTTCTCAGATGTGCAGGTTTCCTCACGATGTTTTCCTTCATCGTTAAAGCGAACGATAAATTCACAAAGAATACACACATGATTTTAGAAAAGTCAGAGATGTGTGCCCTTGGGATTTGAACCTGCGGACATTCGTCTTGGCAGTCCGTTCCACACCCAACTAGGCTGTAGCCGCTCCTAATTATAATTCCGACTAATTTAATTACATTTCCTATAAATCCATATTGAAATATTCGTTCTTAAATAATATCTGAGATAATACTCGTATAATTCAGATTTATTCCCTATTATTTAACAACGAAGCAAGTTTCCGAGCAATTACCATTTTTGAGCAAAATCTGGTAAGTTCATATACCATACTTGGCACACAATCGGCAGTGACGTAGCGGCTTTAATACATAACAATAAACTTATACCTCCTTTCTCAGACGTAAACATAAGTAAAATACATAATTAAACCTTAAACAGCCAGACGTCCGCCATATTAAACGATTGTCCTTATATTCTGAAATCTCTTCATTTTCTCACAAAAGATATTTCGGTGTTGGAATATCGACTTTGTGGCTGAGTTTTAAAGCGTAGTTTCGGATAATAATGGCGGTCGAAAGTGAAAACTCGTTCAGTGTAGGTGGTCGTAGGAGGCCGCAGGCGCGTTCCCACGAATATCTGCCTCGGTGGAAAATTTATGTTTATGAACTAAGAAATCTGTCATAAAGGATATGTATTGCGCGGCTGGATCTGAAATGCCGTGAATAATTTTCGCGCGAAACCATTTTTGCGTTCCGGCTGATGTGCATTTTCAATACTTTGTAGCGTTTTGAAATGGTGTAAGGAATCAATTTTATTAAAAAATAAATGAGTTCACGAAAGACCGATACGCTTCAGAAGCAACGAATACAAGAATAGTCATTGAATTAAAATAAAAAGGCACAATAAAAATAATCTACTCATATCATATTGGATTACCAAGCTGAAGTGACAATGGGTATGGCACATAGCTCGCAAAATTGATGGCCGAACTGGCAAGCGCAGCGTCGAACGTCAAGCCACGAGGTGGACAGATGACCTCATACAAGTCGTACGAGGTCGCTGGATGCGGGCTACTACCAATAGCTCAATCTGGAAATATGTGGGGGAGGCCCATGTTCACCAGTAGACATCCTGCGGCTGATGATATTGCATATTGATAAAAAATGCAATATTTCATTCGAATTTAAAATATGAACTGTAATTCTCTTTCAACATAGGACGAAGAAAGCTAATTCTAATCAGACAACCTTGTGACTAATGAAGCAAAGCAAACACTAGTAACACGGTTAAAATAAGTTTTCCAGCTCGTGCCTTTACAAGTTATTCCACGTAATTTGCGTATGTATCTTATCGATGTCGTAAGGCTATTTGTTTTTATCAAGTTTTATGTATCAAGGTAATAAAACAGGAATAACTGTTTCAAAATATTAGCTTTGTCGAAAATGGTGAGGAGTGCGCTACAGAAATGTTCGATTGTTATTTGTTATTTTATGATGTGCCCGAGAAGTAAGAATTTTTTAATTAATTATTAAATGTTTCGATTTTATCATAGGTCAAATTTGTAGTTTCTAATTATATTATACTAGATGTAAATTCTTTCAGAAAAATGAAGAATGTGGTTTAGAGTTTATAGTTTGGTTTTTCCATATGTGGTGATTCTTAGTATTAAAGCCTTGTTAGATTCCACTCAGACGCTCAATTTATCGAAATATACTACACTATTTAAGTCATAGTACGTTCAGCTACTTCAAGCACGCTTAGTTTCATAGAAATAGTAACACGGCAACTTGTTATAACGTCTGTGTTCGACTTATTTTTGAATACTAGTATCATCTTACACATTTCGGTCATCGGGACGATTTCATTTCCTTCATTTTCACATAGGGCAAGATGACCTCTACTAACAATGTCGGTCTAATTTCCCACTAGATCATTTGTTTTTGTCATTAACATTTGAGAACGTGTCATGTTAAAGTTCATTCTAAACACGTACGATGTAGGAGGCTGACGATTGCCATCATCTCACACCCACGTATCCAAGATTGAGGAAAAACCAAATGTCACAGTTGACAATATGTCTTGGCACAAATATTCCGCTCTAACACCGGATACAGATCATTTAGGAAGATAATTGTGTGATTTTGTATGTTATGTGGTGTATCTTTTGTTTGCTTAGTTGAGTTTTTAGTTCTGACAATCGAATGCGCCATCAGGATTATAGAAATACTTTATTGTTATTCTACTTATTTAACTGTGGGATCTGTGTAACGTAATATTCCTATTGCATGAATATAAAGCATAAATAAATCATTAAAATGACCTTGACAGACTTGACCTTGATCATTATATTTAATAAATAACCCCTTACCTAATTTTATGTAATATATTTATATCTTTTTCTGATGGAATTCCTGTATTCATTCATAACAGGCCTCATAATATTGAAGTCTAATTTTTCGAATAGAATGTTTAAAATCTTTTGTCTCCTATCTTTGAAGTCGTCATTTGCATATGCAAACCAAGAGTAGATAGAGACGAGAAAGATCTATTTTAAGTCCAAAAATCAGCACCAGTGTTCATTTCCACCACATTAATTTTCACCATCATAAGCCTCTTTATACGTTTTTAACCTATACGAAGTTTAACGAGTAAGAAAAAACTATTAAAATTTAGTTTTGTCATAAACATTTTCCAGGGACGAATTTCGCAACACCACCAATACAAAAACTTAAACCAGAAATTATCCCTATTCAAAATGATGTTATACAGTTTGACTCCGCTTCAGATGATATTGAATCTATAGTTAAAGTAAAAAATGTAGAAACGACTAAAGATGAACCAGGTTTCGATTTGACTGATGAAGAAATAGTCAAGTTTAATATTTGGCCTCAAGGCGTTATACCTTATTATATTGATGTTTATTCATATAACGGTATGTCGAAAAATTGATCTTACAATTCTAGAATTATGTAAATTGATGGTAAAAATATTTATCAACAAATAATTTAAGTAATTAGATATGTCTAATTAGAATTACTTTTGGCCAAACTATTCATTTCAATGTTCATGCTCATGGATCGAAGTTATTATGAAGACTTTAATTCCTAGTTCGTTTTATACCGGATAATTCAATCAGTACGATAAAATGTCCTTCAACAGTATAAATTTTCAGTGTGTATAACACCAGTATTAACCTTAATATATTTTATGTAAACAATATAATATGTATGAGTTAATTTATAGATAAGGTACTCCGAGATAAGATTCGTGGATTCCTCAATACAGTCAGTAGTATTACTAGTTTGAATTTCTTGGAGTTGCCGAGCCCGCCGAAAGACGAAGAAAGCAAATGGGTGTTTTTCCTTAATCGCCGAGGATTGCTTGGATGTTCTGATCACTCGACCAAAAATTTCACCAATAAAGGTGTTCAGGTATTGTTTATATTTGATGGCATAACATTTCAAATCTTATTTATTATCATTTAGAATGATAGTAATTTGCGTAGTTAATAAAGACTTTATAGACAATAGAATTTAGGGTCTGTTACACGATCATGAGCTTGAATTTTATTTCTACACGTAAAACAGTCTAAAATAGTCTCAGTTATAGTTCGTATCAATATCTGTACTGGTTTACAGAAAGTAACTCTGGGGTATGATTGTATGAGCACTGGAGGCGAGCTAGCAGAAGCAGTATTAGCCATCGCCGGTGTTCCACCACAGCACAACGCTCCCGATAGAGATAAATACATACGTGTTGTTGAACAGAATATTATGCCAGGTAATTTGTATAAAATTCTAAATGTGTTTACCGTGTTCAATATGGGATATATCATATAATAAAATAAGTTTCCTTCTGTTTCACTAAAATATGGGACTGAGATAGTCTAGAATACATTCAAAAATATTATTTAAAATGTTTATAAAATCGTGATTGACTGAAGGGAAAGATAGGAAAAAGTGGATATTAATTACCTTTTTAAAAACATTTTAGATAAAAGACATCTGTTCACGAAATTAAATAACAACGAATGGCTATTCCACGATATAGAATACGATTTTGCGAGCGTTAGCCACTACCATTCTCATAAGTATTCTCTCAACGGACAAGCAACCATAGAAATGCAGGTAATAAGTCAGAATTACTATAGCTTTACTGTTAGGGTAAAATACAAGTGCATATACCTACATACAGCTCTATTGAAACTCTAACATACAGTTTAAAAATTATTTCAGGAAAATTATGAAGAATATTCCATAGGGGAAAGTTATACGTTCAGTGCAAAAGATATTTTAAAAATTAAAATGCTTTACAATTTTATCACAAAAAAGAAACACAACATTTCTGAATGCCACAAACTTTTTGAACCAGGAAGCAATTTTAACAGGTACAAACCAGATAAAGTGGCTATTTCACCTCGTAAAAGCCTAATAAATACACAGGCAAATCAAATGCTATTGAAAAAGATAATAAAACAAAGCACAGATTGACTGGTCCCCAAAAATCCGAAATAGAAGAAACATTAAGTGCGGATGATATACCTAGTTCTATACAGGAGGACCTAGAAGTTACTACTAACAATCCCGACGAATCAGGCGATGAAAACCTATCCACTAAAAAACCTCACAAAGTCTAAAAAAAAATCAATTGAAATATAGAGGAGACCCGCTTACATATTTATCGGATTACAAATCTAGTGCCGAGTACACGCAACAGCTAAAGTTACAATCTAAAAACGAACTAGCATTTATAAAACCTGGGGATAAAAACAAAAACTCACAAAAAATTATAAAGAAAAAAATCAGGGGATAAAATAAGTTTAATATTAAACATTTAATACATTATCTATCACATTATAGGCATGTTTGTATGTTTCGTTTAACGTAACATGTTTCACATATGACTTCGCAACACCATTTGAATTGACAATTGCAATTCTGAGTGTCCGTCACGGAGGTTTCCACGTATCCTCTTCTGCAGCACATTTGATCACAACTGTCGGTTCCGGCTGAACTGATGTTGCACTGACGTCCTTGGGTTCCGAGAGAGCCAGTCTTCATGTTAGCGAGGCAGAAGTCGGGCGACTCCTCCGAGTAAATGATATCTTTTTTGCCTGGCCTTTTTATACTAGGGCTTTCTGGCATATAGCTATCACCGTCGTTACTTGCGATTACCTGTCAAACAAAGGAGTGTGTGAACGTAAAATAAAATGTTTATTATGTGATGCAATTGGTTTTTTTATTGGTATTTGAAATGAATAGAAATTGGATTGTTGAAATATTAAATCAAGGCAAATCTGATTGTAAAAGCTAAAATTATTTTGGAAATGACATTACTGTAAGTTAAATATTTCTTTGTAAATTCCTATTTGAATTTTAGCTCAATGAAACACTTTCTACTGCCCTTGATAGTAATTTCTTATCAATGCAATGCGCAGTCTATATTATGACGCAAATTTTTATACATGAAAAAAATTGCCATAATGACAGAATTTTATACAATATAGCTTGATTAAGGTTTTAGTAAATCTATCTATCATCATGAACCTGTCAAGTTAGACCAATGATCGAATGAATTAATGATTTCATATTAAGTTCTTTGACTAACCTTAGCAGCTCCTTCAAATCTGTCTCGTAGTTTGTCGCCGACTTCCCTAAAGGTGGGCATTCGCCACCAACACGTTCGCAGAGTGCACGAGCCGGAGAGCCCGTGACATTTACATTCTATCTTCATGTTATTCTTGATAGCCTGTACAAAGAAATTATAGTTAATTCTTTGGAGTTATGAAAGTTTACTTGTTTATTAATATTGATATAGATAGGCAACATTACGTTATAAATAATAAGATTTCTGTGTCAAAATATTAAAAGTTATCTAGGAAACAAAAAGTGACTAGACTATTTCTACACTTCAATTTTCAAGTACTTTTTCTTGAAGAGTGAGGATCACTTACCATCAGGTAAACCAAGTACATATTTCCCAATTTTCTCGTATAAGAACGCAAAATATATTATACGAATAGAACAGATGGGTACAACTATACTTAATAACGTTATAATAGATGTCGATGCAAAATTCTTACTAACCAACCTCCCAGCGTTATGGTTATGCAGTTTGATCAAGGTCTTTATGTCGCTTCGTTTCCTGTAGCGGCTGTCCATGAATTCCCTCGACTTTTTGAGTCCAAATCGTACATTATCACTGCAACCTCCCCATTGCCATCGGTCTGTGGATGCTTGTGAGTCGGGGACTGGCGGTGGCGTGGACTCGCAGCCGCGACGAGGAGCTTCAGCACACCTAAAGTAAAAATGCTTGTGAAAAAAATTGTTGAGCATATATTTCTATAATATTTTTAATTCTTTAATTTTTTAGTATTAGTGCTTCTATTTTATTTATGAATTTACATGGATTATTAAATTATTTGCAAATTTTAAAATTAAAATTTTGAATATTTTACAACTCAATATTAAGATGGCGAATAATTGCGGCTATTGTTATCTGCATACAGTACTCCGCAGTAAATATCATGTCGAACTATAGAAAGATATATATTTTTCCGCAGTGATCATGCTTTAGAAAATCACAATCGATTTACTTCGTTTTTGATACGCCAACCTATGACGTTTTATTGCTGACATGTCGATTGTAGTGTGTGTACTTAGTATATAAGCTATGTAAGCACTTGTAATAAGTTAGTATAATGACAGCAGTCTAATAAAGAACCTGAAACCATCAACACGTCTCAACATCTATATCCATCCTTTCTATTACATGGCGACCCTTCCAGAATTCGAACCTGGAATCTTCTGATCTTATATACTAAGTACACGTACTACACGATTCTCTTTCTGTAATTCAATGTCATATTTACTATATAAGTGCTGTTATTCAAATTATTGATATAGTACATATTTACCTTTTCACAAGAGCATTCCAGTAGAGAGCCGGCGGTGCATGCTCTTGTTATGGAGTAGGTCACGCCTGCAGCCGTAATGGCGTTGACGAATCCCGTCTCTCTCGTATCTACAGACAAAAAATGCAGTTTAATTTTCCATACCGTTTTAAGTGACAAAATATTTGTAAATTGTACATTTATAATAAAATCTATATTTATTATACGAAGAAATAAGTTGTAGAAACTGCTTAATATTCTTATATCTATTGATCAGCGTGTTCCACAGGTCGGGAACGATGAATAAGCTACGTATGCTACGCTCCGTAGACTATCGGCTACACAAACGTAGTAGTGAGACAAGATACTTTCATTCTAATCTGTTTTTTATTGATCAAAAGTTGAATGACGTTTTGTGTTAAGACGGGAAAGTACTTGAGGGGATTAAAAAGAAACTATCATGCATATTTAGTTTTAAATTAAAACGAGTTTGAATCGATTAAGGTACAAATTTCAAAATTTCCATTGTTGTCTTCAGAAGTTAATATTTGAATATTTATAAAAATATTTGTCATTATATTTTCAATCTTTCACGAATATTATAGTGACTTAATTTCGATTTTTCTAACTATGAAACAAAATAAAAATTACTCGTATCGCAGTTTATTACGGCATATGAGAATAACACACACAAGTACTTATAACTAAACAATGGCAACTATTTCGCACATCGCTAGCATTTTATCACCAAGTGTCTCATTCGTCGCGGTCTTAGGGCATAGAAATAACCGCCATAAAGTACAGGCGATACAAAGTGAAGCTTTTGACCCAAAAATCAATATTCACACGAGTCTTGTAATAAAAGTCGATGAGCTTCACGAATCGAAGGTCCCATCCATAAAACATTCGGACGATATACAGCGCCGGCGAATGATGAACTTGTTACAACATTTTATGATCTTGTTCTGGTAATGAATTTTCTACTGCATGTTACGAAATGTGTTCATTTCACATTGAATTAATAAATGAACTACCGAAGTAAAAAGAACTTTATTTTCATAAGCGGAAGATGTACAAAAGTACACCATGTCCGTTTGTTACTAAATACAGAAGAGTGATGACATAAATATTGAAAATATAAGTTCAAGATAAACATGAATTTTGATATAAAACTGCACAAAAAGGTCATCACAACAATTTTCCTGTTCGCAATCCGCGGCGACCGTATGTCAGCACAGTTAACAGGCACCTGGCTATAACAATTAATGGGAGGTCAAACTATGTTGGATGAATATTCAGAGTGCATGAATAATGTGAAAATTGCTGCGCCAGTACCATTGAATATGCGCCGGACATCGCGGCGCGAGCTATGTTTTTGTTATGGGTCGTCGACTTTATTGATGCCTTTCAATACAGCCTTTTATTAGTGGACATTATAAAGGATGGTAATGACGTTATCCCCTTTGAGTTAGCAGGGCTGTGCGAGGTCTCATTGTGCGGTGTGCTAATGCAGTACATTAGTGCATATCCGTGTCTAACTTGCGAATTTACGGGATATTACTGTTTAGAAGAATTAGGATGACAAGTTGGGATCGGAATGTTGCGCTAATTCTCGTATTGTGCATAAAATTAGCGAACTATTCAGCAATATTATCCTAACAAAAGAAAATATAATAATGGCTTTTATATATGGGTATATTTGATACTTTCAAGACTAAGGTCTTTTATGGGTATTACCTAATCTCTTAGATACAATTGGCACTATTTTTCTTTTTAATTTATTGACTTATACGACGGGTTTTACGGCTTATAACCTAACTCCCTATTCTCAGGTTATGTAGAAACGAATCGAATTAATTGATTAAATTTTTCGCCTTCCATTGATAATAATATAACATTTTTGGTTCTTATGCATCCCATATAGGGTACTTATGCAGCATTGGAAAAAATATACTGTAAGTAAGGTACTTAATACATTTATTTATTTTAAAAGTGGACAATAGGAAATATACAAGCATGTGTAGATTGCAGTGCAGCATTATTATGTAAACGAAAGTGCAGTCATAAGATCTCTATTAGTCATTTACATTGCATCGATCAACTAGCATTACTGTTTCTGATTAATCCGCGAACTGTCTTCAAATAAATTGCCAATAAACAGCACCGTTGTCGAACTAAATGCCAAGCACTCATGAATCTATGTCATATTTGATGTCATTACTCGAAATAACACCATTCGCAGCGTTAGTCATCTAGACCGATTGTTGAGTTTCAACACATTACTAGACTTATTACGTATAGTAATAGAGATAGCCATAAATTAACTTCTGCTGTTAGAGCTGCGGGAGGATATTTTTCTATATTTTTATTTTATTTAATCCGCCCGGATAGCGACCACCGTACACAGGTGTTACAACCCGCCATAGTGGTCCACGTAAGTTTAGCATTCCGGGATCAGCCTGCAATGTATATCCGGTTCCAACAGGCCGGCATAATTGTGTCGACTGTCGAGGGG